>NW_026110441.1:548944-588944 GCF_024679095.1 Eriocheir sinensis
TCTTCCCAAAAAATGAGAAAAGGAATTTAAAGGAAAGGAAAATATAGGAAAACAAAACCAGTATATATTCTTCTCTCTCTCTCTCTCTCTCTCTCTCTCTCTCTCTCTCTCTCTCTCTCTTCCAAAATATGAAAAAAATAAGCTCGCGTTTAAAGGAGAGGAAAATGATTGAAAAACAAAACAGTATATTGTTTTTCTCTCTCAGGAGGTCTCTCTCTCTCTCTCTCCTTCCCATTCTATCTTTATTTTCCTGGTCTTCCAAAAAATGAGAAAAGGTTGTATAATCACACTCTGGAGAGGAAAATATAGGAAAACAAAACTAGTATATATTCTTTCTTTCCTCTCTCTCTCCTCTCTCTCTCTCTCTTCCCTCTCCTTTCCTTCTCTCTCTTTCCTTTCTCTCTCCTTTCTCTTATCTCCTTTCCTTTCCTTTCCTTTCCTTGCCTTTCCTTTCCTCTCTCCCTTCTTCAAAAAAAATGAGAAACAATAAACTATCAATCAATCAATCAATCAGTGCAATGGCGTAAAAAAAAAGAAAATATGAAAAAAAAGCCCGCACCAGAAACGTGACAGAAGACTTACGACAGCCTGAATCCTATCCTTCGTGACCTTTGGAAAGAACGACTGACCTATAGATCTCGTTCAGTGTCCAGGAAAATAACTATTACAACACTCCCAAACGTTCTGAGCGGGAGCCATGACCAGCCACGCGCAGGGACGCCAGGATATCGTACTCACCAAACTAGATTTTCCCATATCTAACGCATAATGACTGCACAAAACCCTCTATAATTAACACTTCTAGCAATAAATATCAACAGGTGTCGTTAGTTTTGTGGGTGGGACATTTTTTAGCCTGGAATCGGGAAAAATGAGAAGCTGAAAACGACAGTCTGGCACCGTTGACTACGCGTCCAACAAATCAACAATAACAATAATAATAATAAAGGGATGACAGGATATCGTACTCAGCAAACTAGATTTTCCCATATCTAACGCATAATGACTGCACAAAACCCTCTATAATTAACACTTCTAGCAATAAATATCAACAGGTGTCGTTAGTTTTGTGGGTGGGACATTTTTTAGCCTGGAATCGGGAAAAATGAGAAGCTGAGAACGACAATCTGGCACCAATAACAATAATAATAATAAAGGGATGCCAGGATATCGTACTCACCAAACTAGACCTTCCCATATCTAACGCATAATGACTGCACAAAACCCTCTATAATTAACACTTCTAGCAATAAATATCAACAGGTGTCGTTAGTTTTGTGGGTGGGACATTTTTTAGCCTGGAATCGGGAAAAATGATGAGCTGAGAACGACAATCTGGCGCCGTTGACTACGCGTCCAACACACCAATAACAATAATAATAATAAAGGGATGCCAGGATATCGTACTCATCAAACTAGACCTTCCCATATCTAACGCATAATGACTGCACAAAACCCCCTATAATTAACACTTCTAGCAATAAATATCAACAGGTGTCGTTAGTTTTGTGGGTGAGATATTTTTTAGCATGGAATCGGGAAAAATGAGAAGCTGAGAACGACAATCTGGCACCAATAACAATAATAATAATAAAGGGTTGCCAGGATATCGTACTCACCAAACTAGATTTCCCCATATCTAACGCATAATGACTGCACAAAACCCCCTATAATTAACACTTCTAGCAATAAATATCAACAGGTGTCGTTAGTTTTGTGGGTGGGACATTTTTTAGCCTGGAATCGGGAAAAATGAGAAGCTGAGAACGACAATCTGGCACCGTTGACTACGCGTCCAACACATCAACAATAACAATAATAATAATAAAAGGATGCGGGCGTGGGCAGGGCAGGGCAGGGCAGCCTCTCTCTCCCCTATGCTAAACTTACCCGCCCCAGGACACCAGACACCGCCGCGGGGGAGCTTAAAGGCCGGGGAGTGTTATTTCAGGGAGAGAGGGAGAAAGGGAAAGTAGGGGAGGGAAAAAAAGGGTTACGGTACGAGAGGGAAAGGTAGATGAGAGATGGGGAAGGGAGGGAGGGAGAGAGGAAGGGAAAGGAGAGAAGGGGAGAGGAAGGAGAAGGAAAGGAGGAGGGAGAGGAAAAGGGGAAGGGAAGGAAGGAGGAGGAGGAGTAGAAGGGGAGAGAAAAGGGGAAGGAAGGAAAGGGAGGAGAGGGAGGGGAGAAAAGGGGAAGGAAGGGAAAGGAGGAGTAGAAGGAGAGAAAAGGGGAAGGAAGGAAAGGAGGAGTAGGAGGGGAGAAAAGGGGAAGGAAGGAAAGGAGGAGGAGAGAGGAGAGAAAAGGGGGAAGGGAAGGGAAAGGGAGGAGTAGGAGGGGAGAGAAAAGGGGGAAGGGAAGGGAAAGGGAGGAGTAGGAGGGGAGAGAAAAGGGGGAAGGGAAGGGAAAGGGAGGAGTAGGAGGGGAGAGAAAAGGGGAAAGGGAAGGAAAGGAGGATGAGGGGAGAGAAAAGGGGGAAGGGAAGGGAGGAAGGAGATAGCAAGGGGAAGGAAGGAAAGGGAGGAGGAGGGGAGAGAAAAGGGGGAGGAAAGGAAAGGAGGAGTAGAAGGAGAGAAAAGGGGAAGGGAAGGGAAAGGGAGGAGTAGGAGGGGAGAGAAAAGGGGGAAGGGAAGGGAAAGGGAGGAGTAGGAGAGGAGAGAAAAGGGGAAGGGAAGGGAAAGGGAGGAGTAGGAGGGGAGAGAAAAGGGGGAAGGGAAGGGAAAGGGAGGAGTAGGAGGGGAGAGAAAAGGGGAAGGGAAGGGAAAGGGAGGAGTAGGGGGGAGAGAAACGGGGAAGGGAAGGAAAGGGAGGAGTAGGAGGAGAGAAAAGGGGAAGGGAAGGAAAGGAGGAGTAGGAGGGAGAGAAAGGGGAAGGGAAGGAAAGGAGGAGAGGGGAGAGAAAGGGGAAGGAAGGGAAAGGAGGAGTAGGAGGGGAGAGAAAAGGGGAAGGAAGGAAGGAAAGGAGGAGTAGGAGGGGAGAGAAAAGGGGAAGGGAAGGAAAGGAGGAGAGGGGGAGAGAAATGGGGTAAGGGAAGGGAAAGGGAGGAGTAGAAGGGGAGAGAAAAGGGGGAAGGGAAGGGAAAGGGAGGAGTAGCAGGGGAGAGAAAAGGGGGAAGGGAAGGGAAAGGGAGGAGTAGAAGGGGAGAAAAGGGGAAGGGAAAGGAGGAGTAGGAGGGAGAGAAAGGGAAGGGAAGGGAAAGGGAGGAGTAGAAGGAGAGAAAAGGGGAAGGGAAGGAAAGGAGGAGTAGGAGGGAGAGAAAAGGGGAAGGGAAGGGAAAGGAGGAGTAGGAGGGGAGAGAAAGGGGAAGGAAGGAAAGGAGGAGTAGGAGGGGAGAGAAAAGGGGAAGGGAAGGAAAGGAGGAGTAGGAGGGGAGAGAAAGGGGAAGGGAAGGAAAGGAGGAGAGGAGGGGAGAGAAAGGGGAAGGGAAGGAAAGGAGGAGAGGGGAGAGAAAAGGAAGGAAGGGAAAGGAGGAGTAGGAGGAGAGAAAGGTGGAAGGGAAGGGAAAGGGAGGAGTAGAAGGGGAGAGAAAAAGGGGGAAGGAAGGAAGGGAGGAGGAGGGGAGAAAAGGGGAAGGAAGGAAAGGAGGAGGAGGGGGAGAAAGGGGAAGGGAAGGAAAGGAGGAGAGGGAGAGAAAAGGAAGGAAGGGAAGGGAGGAGAAGGAGGAGAGAAAAGGGAGGAAGGGAAGGAGTAAAGGAGAAAGGGAAGAAGGAAAAGAAAGGAGAGAAGGGAGAGAAAAGGGGAAGGAAGGAAGGAGGAAAAGGAAGGGGAGAGAAAGGAAGGAAGGAAGGAAAAGGGAAGAGAAAAGGGAAGAAGAGAAGGGGAAGGAAAGGAAAGAGGAAGGAGGGGAGAGAAAAGGGAAGGAAAAGAGAGGAAGAGAGAAAAGGAAGGGAAGGAAGGAGGAGAAAGGAGGAAAAGGGGAAGGAAGGGAAAAGAAGGAGAGAAAGAAAAGGGGAGAAGAAGGAAAGGAAGAGAAGGGAAGAAAAGGAGGAAGAAGGGAGGAGAAAAGGAAAAGGAAGGAAAGGAGAGGAAAACAAAAAGAGAAAGGATTATTTTGATAGAAGGGGGAAGGGAGAGGAGGAAGGAGAGGAGAGGAGGAAAAAGGAAATGAAGAAGAGGAGGAGGGAGAGGAAGAGAAGGGAGGATAAGAGAAAAAGGGGGAAGGAAGAGAGGAGAAAGGGGGGAAGTGAGAGGAGGAGGGAAGAGGAAGAGGAGGAGAAAGGGAGGAGGGGGAGAAGGATAACACACACACACACACACACACACACACACACACACACACACACACACACACACAACTTGAGAATCAGCTGATAAAATGCTCAGAGGGGATAAAGGAAAGCGTGGATTCAGTGGAAAAGTTGAATAAGGAGCGGAATAAGTGGGAGGAGAAGCGAAAGGATGAAAAAGTGGAAGTGGAGCAAAGAGTTCAGAATTTGGAACAGAAAGTTGACGATGGTGGAGAGGGGGAGTGCACAGAGCTTTAAGGAGACTGTGGAGGAGCAGCTGGAGGAGAGGATGGCTGAGAAGGTGGTGAGGGTGACCAAAGAAAACGAGGCAAAGAAGATCATGCGGAGGGTACAAGAAGAGATAGACCAATAGATGAAAGAAATAGATGACTGTCATAGGATTGGAAAACACAATGGAGGAAGAGATAGACCAATTAGGATTTGATTCAAGGCACAGAAGTGGTGGGAAAGAAAGAGGGAGAAGAAGACACGAAAATGATGTGGCTGAGGAAAGATCTGAATGAACAAGAGAGAGACAAGTTGAATGATTTAAATGAACAGAGATCAGAAGAAGAGAAGGAGCCTTTTTATAGAGTAATGGATATGGAAGCGAGGAAGGAGAGAAAAAGTCTAACAGGAAAGGAGGAAGGATGGAAAGTGTCATATACGAATCTCAATGGAATAGTTTCATCGTGGATAGAGTTAAACGACTATTTGAGAGACAGAGAGCCTGATATTGTGGGGCTGATGGAAGCCAAGTTGTGTGACCCAATTGAGGTGGTGGGGACTGGAGAAGGTGCTTACAACACATGGAGGAGAGACTGAAAGAGAAAACAGGGAGGAGGTGTGATGTTGATGGTAAGGAAAGGCATTAGGGTGGAGGAGGTGACTGAGGGTGAAGGCTTGGCGGAGGTGTTGAAAGTGGAAAATGTGGGTGCTGAAGGAGGAAGGAGGCAGTATGTAGTAGGGTATGTGCCCCCAAGAACCAATGCATGGAAGGCCCAAGAATATGAAATGATACAAGACACAGTGAGTTGCCTGGATGGAATGTTGAGAGAGGGTGAGAATAATTATACTGGGTGATTTTAATTGCAAGGAGGTGGAATGGGAGGATTGGCAGACGCAGGAACAGAAGTGTCATGGGGAGGAACACGTGCCGACTCAGTGGATTAAGGAACATACCAGATTCAGGAAAGAAGGCGAGGCATCAAGACTAGACCTGGTATTTAGCAAGGAACCGGAAGTAATAGAAAATATTAAAATAGACTGCCCAATAGCTAAGACTGACCATGCGATTGTGGAATTTGAAGTAACAGAAAACGATTGACCGAAAAGAGGATCACAAAATAGGGAGAAGTAACTATTCTAAGGCAGACTTTGTAAATATGAGAACTTTTTTTGAGAATGCAAATTGGAGTGGGCTGTACAAACCCAAGAGTACACAGGATAAGTGGGAGGAGTTTTTAAAGCTACACAAGGAAGCCGAGAATAGATATGTCCCTAAGGTAACCAAAAAAGGATGTTGATAAAAAGAAGTGGTTTAACAAAAGATGTGAGACAGCTAGAAAGAGAGAGGAGGAAGCCTGGAGGGGATGGAGGAGACGAGGAAGAATCAACTCGTGGAACAATTTCAAACAAGCAAGGAATGAATATACAAAGATTAGAAGAGAAGAAAAACAGAAATATGAAAAAGATATACAGGAAATCCCCGATATACGAAAGCTCGATGTACGAAAATTCGGATATACGAAAGTGAAAAATATAGGACAATTTTCGGTTCACGAAAGACATGCTTCGCATATACGAAAAGTACGACAGTTTCCGCGCCCACTGTTTCGTACCCGATGTCTATATCGGTCGCCGCGCGCCGTCAACAGCCTCACGCACACTCGCAGTGATTAGGCAGCAAGTGTCCATGTCCAGTCCCCTCCACTTCAACGCTCATCACTTAGCGTTGCCAGTTTGTGAACCCCTTGCTTCGACTCGAATCCGAAACACATCCCAGCCAGCGTGAGGAAACGTGAGGGTGATGGAGGTTGGGGCTTGAGTGGTGGTGGTGTACTGTTTGGCACGTGTTTCGGGCACGAGAGTCGAAACTGGCCTTTCACAGCTTGGGAAGTAAACATTGGCAATGTTAAGTGATGAGTTGTAGTGACGAGTTAGAGGGGATTGTCCTAACATATGTAATGCATTTCTATAACAGTAAAGGAACAGGAAATGGTAATTGTTTTAATTATTTATGAGCCTTATCATTGTATTGTGAGTAGTAAATTGCTTTAAGCATAGTTATATTTAACTTTTTTTTGTTGTTTTGCTGGCGCTGGTCCCTAACCCCCCTATTTATTAACAATCCTATGGGGGAAATGGCTTCGATATACGAAAAATCGATAAACGAAAGGTTTTTTCAGTCCCTAACCCTTTCGTATATAGGGGATTTCCTGTAATTGACAAGTGCAAAGACCAACCCAAACTATTCTATAGACATGTGAACGACAAATTAAAGAATAGAGAAACAATCGATTAACTGAAAATGGATGGAGCTACATATGAAGACCCAGCAGAGACGGCAGAAGTGATGGACAACAGCTTCCACCACCCAGCAGAGATGGCAGAAGTGATGGACAACAGCTTCCACCACCCAGCAGAGATGGCAGAAGTGATGGACAACAGCTTCCACAACCCAGCAGAGATGGCAGAAGTGATGGACAACAGCGTCCACAACCCAGCAGAGATGGCAGAAGTGATGGACAACAGCCTCCACAACCCAGCAGAGATGGCAGAAGTGATGGACAACAGCCTCCACCACCCAGCAGAGATGGCAGAAGTGATGGACAACAGCTTCCACAACCCAGCAGAGATGGCAGAAGTGATGGACAACAGCTTCCACAACCCAGCAGAGATGGCAGAAGTGATGGACAACAGCCTACAAAACCCAGCAGAGATGGCAGAAGTGATGGACAACAGCCTCCACAACCCAGCAGAGATGGCAGAAGTGATGGACAACAGCTTCCACAACCCAGCAGAGATGGCAGAAGTGATGGACAACAGCTTCCACAACCCAGCAGAGATGGCAGAAGTGATGGACAACAGCCTCCACAACCCAGCAGAGATGGCAGAAGTGATGGACAACAGCCTCCACCACCCAGCAGAGATGGCAGAAGTGATGGACAACAGCTTCCACAACCCAGCAGAGATGGCAGAAGTGATGGACAACAGCCTCCACCACCCAGCAGAGATGGCAGAAGTGATGGACAACAGCTTCCACAACCCAGCAGAGATGGCAGAAGTGATGGACAACAGCTTCCACAACCCAGCAGAGATGGCAGAAGTGATGGACAACAGCCTCCACAACCCAGCAGAGATGGCAGAAGTGATGGACAACAGCTTCCACAACCCAGCAGAGATGGCTGACGTGATGGACAACAGCCCACAACCCAGCAGAGATGGCAGAAGTGATGGACAACAGCCTCCACAACCCAGCAGAGATGGCAGAAGTGATGGACAACAGCCTCCACAACCCAGCAGAGATGGCAGAAGTGATGGACAACAGCCTCCACAACCCAGCAGAGATGGCAGAAGTGATGGACAACAGCCTCCACCACCCAGCAGAGATGGCAGAAGTGATGGACAACAGCCTCCACAACCCAGCAGAGATGGCAGAAGTGATGAACAACAGCCTCCACCACCCAGCAGAGATGGCAGAAGTGATGGACAACAGCCTCCACCACCCAGCAGAGATGGCAGAAGTGATGGACAACAGCTTCCACAACCCAGCAGAGATGGCAGAAGTGATGGACAACAGCCTCCACCACCCAGCAGAGATGGCAGAAGTGATGGACAACAGCCTCCACAACCCAGCAGAGATGGCAGAAGTGATGGACAACAGCTTCCACAACCCAGCAGAGATGGCAGAAGTGATGGACAACAGCCTCCACAACCCAGCAGAGATGGCAGAAGTGATGGACAACAGCCTCCACCACCCAGCAGAGATGGCAGAAGTGATGGACAACAGCCTCCACCACCCAGCAGAGATGGCAGAAGTGATGGACAACAGCCTCCACCACCCAGCAGAGATGGCAGAAGTGATGGACAACAGCCTCCACCACCCAGCAGAGATGGCAGAAGTGATGGACAACAGCTTCCACAACCCAGCAGAGATGGCAGAAGTGATGGACAACAGCTTCCACCACCCAGCAGAGATGGCAGAAGTGATGGACAACAGCCTCCACAACCCAGCAGAGATGGCAGAAGTGATGGACAACAGCTTCCACAACCCAGCAGAGATGGCAGAAGTGATGGACAACAGCTTCCACAACCCAGCAGAGATGGCAGAAGTGATGGACAACAGCCTCCACCACCCAGCAGAGATGGCAGAAGTGATGGACAACAGCTTCCACAACCCAGCAGAGATGGCAGAAGTGATGGACAACAGCTTCCACAACCCAGCAGAGATGGCAGAAGTGATGGACAACAGCTTCCACCACCCAGCAGAGATGGCAGAAGTGATGGACAACAGCTTCCACCACCCAGCAGAGATGGCAGAAGTGATGGACAACAGCTTCCACCACCCAGCAGAGATGGCAGAAGTGATGGACAACAGCTTCCACCACCCAGCAGAGATGGCAGAAGTGATGGACAACAGCTTCCACAACCCAGCAGAGATGGCAGAAGTGATGGACAACAGCTTCCACCACCCAGCAGAGATGGCAGAAGTGATGGACAACAGCTTCCACAACCCAGCAGAGATGGCAGAAGTGATGGACAACAGCCTCCACAACCCAGCAGAGATGGCAGAAGTGATGGACAACAGCTTCCACAACCCAGCAGAGATGGCAGAAGTGATGGACAACAGCCTCCACAACCCAGCAGAGATGGCAGAAGTGATGGACAACCGCGTACACCAGCCAGCAGAGATGGCAGAAGTGATGGACAACAGCTTCCACAACCCAGCAGAGATGGCAGAAGTGATGGACAACAGCTTCCACAACCCAGCAGAGATGGCAGAAGTGATGGACAACAGCTTCCACAACCCAGCAGAGATGGCAGAAGTGATGGACAACAGCCTCCACAACCCAGCAGAGATGGCAGAAGTGATGGACAACAGCTTCCACAACCCAGCAGAGATGGCAGAAGTGATGGACAACAGCTTCCACAACCCAGCAGAGATGGCAGAAGTGATGGACAACAGCTTCCACAACCCAGCAGAGATGGCAGAAGTGATGGACAACAGCTTCCACAACCCAGCAGAGATGGCAGAAGTGATGGACAACAGCTTCCACAACCCAGCAGAGATGGCAGAAGTGATGAACAACAGCTTCCACAACCCAGCAGAGATGGCAGAAGTGATGGACAACACCTTCCACAACCCAGCAGAGATGGCAGAAGTGATGAACAACAGCTTCCACAACCCAGCAGAGATGGCAGAAGTGATGGACACAGCCCACCACCCAGCAGAGATGGCAGAAGTGATGGACAACAGCCTCCACCACCCAGCAGAGATGGCAGAAGTGATGGACAACAGCTTCCACAACCCAGCAGAGATGGCAGAAGTGATGGACAACAGCCTCCACCACCCAGCAGAGATGGCAGAAGTGATGGACAACAGCCTCCACCACCCAGCAGAGATGGCAGAAGTGATGGACAACAGCTTCCACAACCCAGCAGAGATGGCAGAAGTGATGGACAACAGCCTCCACCACCCAGCAGAGATGGCAGAAGTGATGGACAACAGCCTCCACAACCCAGCAGAGATGGCAGAAGTGATGGACAACAGCCTCCACCACCCAGCAGAGATGGCAGAAGTGATGGACAACAGCTTCCACAACCCAGCAGAGATGGCAGAAGTGATGGACAACAGCCTCCACAACCCAGCAGAGATGGCAGAAGTGATGGACAACAGCTTCCACAACCCAGCAGAGATGGCAGAAGTGATGGACAACAGCCTCCACAACCCAGCAGAGATGGCAGAAGTGATGGACAACAGCCTCCACCACCCAGCAGAGATGGCAGAAGTGATGGACAACAGCTTCCACAACCCAGCAGAGATGGCAGAAGTGATGGACAACAGCTTCCACAACCCAGCAGAGATGGCAGAAGTGATGGACAACAGCTTCCACAACCCAGCAGAGATGGCAGAAGTGATGGACAACAGCCTCCACAACCCAGCAGAGATGGCAGAAGTGATGGACAACAGCTTACACAACCCAGCAGAGATGGCAGAAGTGATGGACAACAGCTTCCACAACCCAGCAGAGATGGCAGAAGTGATGGACAACAGCTTCCACAACCCAGCAGAGATGGCAGAAGTGATGGACAACAGCTTCCACAACCCAGCAGAGATGGCAGAAGTGATGGACAACAGCTTCCACAACCCAGCAGAGATGGCAGAAGTGATGAACAACAGCTTCCACAACCCAGCAGAGATGGCAGAAGTGATGGACAACACCTTCCACAACCCAGCAGAGATGGCAGAAGTGATGGACAACAGCTTCCACAACCCAGCAGAGATGGCAGAAGTGATGGACAACAGCTTCCACAACCCAGCAGAGATGGCAGAAGTGATGGACAACAGCTTCCACCACCCAGCAGAGATGGCAGAAGTGATGGACAACAGCTTCCACCACCCAGCAGAGATGGCAGAAGTGATGGACAACAGCTTCCACAACCCAGCAGAGATGGCAGAAGTGATGGACAACAGCCTCCACCACCCAGCAGAGATGGCAGAAGTGATGGACAACAGCCTCCACCACCCAGCAGAGATGGCAGAAGTGATGGACAACAGCTTCCACAACCCATCAGACAAGCCAGAAGTGATGGACAACAGCCTCCACCCCAGCAGAGATGGCAGAAGTGATCGACAACAGCCTCCACAACCCAGCAGAGATGGCAGAAGTGATGGACAGCCTCCACCACCCAGCAGAGATGGCAGAAGTGATGGACAACAGCTTCCACAACCCAGCAGAGATGGCAGAAGTGATGGACAACAGCCTCCACAACCCAGCAGAGATGGCAGAAGTGATGGACAACAGCTTCCACAACCCAGCAGAGATGGCAGAAGTGATGGACAACAGCCTCCACAACCCAGCAGAGACGGCAGAAGTGATGGACAACAGCGTCCACCACCCAGCAGAGATGGCAGAAGTGATGGACAACAGCTTCCACAACCCAGCAGAGATGGCAGAAGTGATGGACAACAGCTTCCACAACCCAGCAGAGATGGCAGAAGTGATGGACAACAGCTTCCACAACCCAGCAGAGATGGCAGAAGTGATGGACAACAGCCTCCACAACCCAGCAGAGATGGCAGAAGTGATGGACAACAGCCCACAACCCAGCAGAGATGGCAGAAGTGATGGACAACAGCTTCCACAACCCAGCAGAGATGGCAGAAGTGATGGACAACAGCTTCCACAACCCAGCAGAGATGGCAGAAGTGATGGACAACAGCTTCCACAACCCAGCAGAGATGGCAGAAGTGATGGACAACAGCTTCCACAACCCAGCAGAGATGGCAGAAGTGATGAACAACAGCTTCCACAACCCAGCAGAGATGGCAGAAGTGATGGACAACACCTTCCACAACCCAGCAGAGATGGCAGAAGTGATGGACAACAGCTTCCACAACCCAGCAGAGATGGCAGAAGTGATGGACAACAGCTTCCACAACCCAGCAGAGATGGCAGAAGTGATGGACAACACCTTCCACAACCCAGCAGAGATGGCAGAAGTGATGAACAACAGCGTCCACAACCCAGCAGAGATGGCAGTAGTGCTGGACAACACCACAACCCAGCAGAGATGGCAGAAGTGATGGACAACACCTTCCACAACCCAGCAGAGATGGCAGAAGTGATGGACAACAGCTTCCACAACCCAGCAGAGATGGCAGAAGTGATGAACAACAGCCTCCACAACCCAGCAGAGATGGCAGAAGTGATGAACAACACCTTCCACAACCCAGCAGAGATGGCAGAAGTGATGGACAACAGCCTCCACAACCCAGCAGAGATGGCAGAAGTGATGGACAACAGCCTCCACAACCCAGCAGAGATGGCAGAAGTGATGAACAACACCTTCCACAACCCAGCAGAGATGGCAGAAGTGATGAACAACAGCCTCCACAACCCAGCAGAGATGGCAGAAGTGATGAACAACACCTTCCACAACCCAGCAGAGATGGCAGAAGTGATGGACAACAGCCACAACCCAGCAGAGATGGCAGTAGTGATGAACAACAGCCTCCACAACCCAGCAGAGATGGCAGAAGTGATGGACAACAGCTTCCACAACCCAGCAGAGATGGCAGAAGTGATGGACAACAGCCTCCACAACCCAGCAGAGATGGCAGAAGTGATGGACAACAGCCTCCACCACCCAGCAGAGATGGCAGAAGTGATGAACAACAGCCTCCACCACCCAGCAGAGATGGCAGAAGTGATGGACAACAGCTTCCACAACCCAGCAGAGATGGCAGAAGTGATGAACAACAGCCTCCACAACCCAGCAGAGATGGCAGAAGTGATGGACAACAGCTTCCACAACCCAGCAGAGATGGCAGAAGTGATGGACAACACCTTCCACAACCCAGCAGAGAAGGCAGAAGTGATGGACAACAGCCTCCACCACCCAGCAGAGATGGCAGAAGTGATGGACAACAGCCTCCACCACCCAGCAGAGATGGCAGAAGTGATGGACAACAGCTTCCACAACCCAGCAGAGATGGCAGAAGTGATGGACAACAGCCTCCACAACCCAGCAGAGATGGCAGAAGTGATGGACAACAGCCTCCACAACCCAGCAGAGATGGCAGAAGTGATGGACAACACCTTCCACAACCCAGCAGAGATGGCAGAAGTGATGGACAACACCTTCCACAACCCAGCAGAGAAGGCAGAAGTGATGGACAACACCTTCCACAACCCAGCAGAGAAGGCAGAAGTGATGGACAACAGCCTCCACAACCCAGCAGAGAAGGCAGAAGTGATGGACAACAGCCTCCACCACCCAGCAGAGAAGGCAGAAGTGATGGACAACACCTTCCACAACCCAGCAGAGATGGCAGAAGTGATGAACAACAGCTTCCACAGAGTTTTCACAAAAGAAGACAAATTCGTACAACCACCGGGCCGGGAAAGAGGAAGGGTTATGCAGGAGATACAGTTAACGGTGCAGGAGGTCAAGGAAAGCTTGAACAAGCTGGATGTAAGGAAGGCGACAGGGCCGGATGGAGTATCAGGGTGGATCCTGAAAGAATGTAGTGAGCAACTTGCAGAGAAACTGCACTCCATAATGAGCGCCTGAAGGAAGGGTACCAGACTGGAAGAGAGCAAACATAGTACCAATTTATAAAGGAGGCAAGAGAGAGGACCCATTAAATTACAGACCGGTATCACTCACTAGTGTGGTTGCGAAGATATGTGAGAGGATGGTTAAAAACAGGTGGTCGGATTTCTTACAGAGGGAGAGAATTATCTCGGATTGCCAGTTTGGATTCAGGAGAGGGAGATCTTGTGTCACCAACTTGTTGTGTTATTACTCAAGGGTGACAGATTTAATACAAGAGAGAGAAGGCTGGGGGGATGGAGTGTACCTGGATTTGAAAAAGGCATTCGACAAAGTACAGCACAGAAGACTAATTTGGAAAATTAAAAATAGGGGTGGAGTGGGTGATGGACTGACTAAGTGGCTGGAGGACTTCCTAACTAACAGGGAAATGAGGACAATAATCAGGGACAGGGTTTCCAACTGGTGCCCTGTGATGAATGGGGTTCCACAAGGTTCGGTGCTGGCACCAATAATGTTTGCTGTTTATATAAATGTTATGGTGGAGGGAGTGACCAGCCATGTGAGTTTGTCTGCAGATGATGCAAAGCTATTGAGACGAGTCAATGATGTGAAGGACTGTGAGGCATTGCAGAGGGACCTGGACAAAATATGGGAGTGGAGTGGTACATGGCAGATGGAGTTCAACCTTGAGAAATGTAAAAAAATTGAGTTTGGTAGGAGTGGTAGAAGATGTGAATACGACTGTAAGATGGGAAGTGAGATAATATGCAGAGGAGTGGAAGAAAAAGATTTGGGAGTGACTGTCTCCGAGAACATGACACCGGACAAACACATCAACAGGATAACGGGACAAACTATGAATTTGCTGAGGAACATAAGGACGGCATTTGTGTATTTGGACGAGGAGATGATGAAGAAAATAATAGTTACAATGATAAGGCCAAGGTTGGAGTATGCAGCAGTGGTCTGGTCTCCTCACGAAAAGAACATAAGAAAACTGGAAAGAGTGCAGGGAGTGGCAACTAAGATGGTACCAGAACTTAGGGATTGGACTTATGAGGGGAGACTCAATAGCATGGGGCTCACAACCCTGGAGAGAAGAAGAGAAAGAGGAGACCTGATAGCAGTGTGCAGGGTGGCGAGTGGGGTGGAGAATCTGGACAGAGAGGACCTGTGTGTGTGTGTGTGTGTGGAGCGAGAGAGAAACGAGAGAACATGGAAAGAAGTTGAGGGCGACCACGTGTAGGCGAGATGTGAAAAAGTTTACCTTCCCAAACAGAAGCATTGAGCTGTGGAGTGGACTGGGGGAGGAGGTGGTTTGTGCACGGAACATTCATGATTTTAAGGAAAAGTAGGACAAGAGAGGATATGGAGACGGGACAGCGCGAGCGTAGGTCTTTTCCTGTATGTCCCAACTAGGTAAACACAACTAGGTAAATACACACTCACCTTCGGACATATTATCCATGTTGAAGTCCCCTCTCTCTCTCTCTCTCTCTCTCTCTCTCTCTCTCTCTCTCTTTTCCTTCTATTTCTCTTTTCTTCTCCCTGTCTTCCTCTCTATTCTCTTTTCCTTCCTTCCTTCCTTCCTTCCTTCCTTCCTTGTTCAATCCCTTCCTTTCCCACCTTCTCACAATCAACCAATCCATCTCCTACCCTTCCACCCAACACACCCACACATTCCCCCTCCACCTCCCCCTTCCGTACCTTCACCAGCAGCACCCCCAGGCCCACCAGTGTACCATAGTGGGAGTGGTACGTATAGGGGTGGAAGGAACAGTCCAGCACAGGGAACTTGGATGCCAGGAAGAGACCACTGCCTGTAAGATTGAGAGGGGTCAGACTGGAGGTGAAGAATTATAACCTCTGCCGGGGCGAGATGGAGCACACTAACACCAGACAGAGGACCAGGTGGAGAGGTGGAATTATAACCTTTGCTGGGGTGGGATGGAGCACACTAACACCAGACAGAGGGCCAGGTGGAGAGGTGGAATTAGAACCTTTTCCAGGGTGGGATGGAGCACATTAACACCAGACAGAGGGCCAGGTGGAGAGGTGGAATTAGAACCTTTGCCAGGGTGGGATGAAGCACACTAACACCAGACAGAGGGCCAGGTGGAGAGGTGGAATTATAACCTTTGCCAGGGTGGGATGGAGCACACTAACACCAGACAGAGGACCAGGTGGAGAGGTGGAATTAGAACCTTTGCCAGGGTGGGATGGAGCACACTAACACCAGACAGAGGGCCAGGTGGAGAGGTGGAATTAGAACCTTTGCCAGGGTGGGATGGAGCACACTAACACCAGACAGAGGACCAGGTGGAGAGGTGGAATTAGAACCTTTGCCAGGGTGGGATGGAGCACACTAACACCAGACAGAGGGCCAGGTGGAGAGGTGGAATTAGAACCTTTGCAGGGGTGGGATGGAGCACACTAACACCAGACAGAGGGCCAGGTGGAGAAGTGGAATTAGAACCTTTGCTGGGGTGGGATGGAGCACACTAACACCAGACAGAGGGCCAGGTGGAGAGGTGGAATTAGAACCTTTGCCAGGGTGGGATGGAGCACACTAACACCAGACAGAGGGCCAGGTGGAGAGGTGGAATTAGAACCTTTGCCAGGGTGGGATGGAGCACACTAACACCAGACAGAGGGCCGGGTTAGTGTGGCTCCTGCATATACTATTCCTTTTCTCTCCTTTCATTCCTTCTGCCTATCCTCCAATATACAGTAAACCCTCAATATAACAGATTTTGGATATAACGGATAAGGTCAGATGGTCAGAAATCCACGCGGACCGACCGGAAAAAGTTTCTGAACCACCCACGTCTGCTGGTCACCTCGCCCTCCTCCTTTTATCAGCTGCCCCTTCGGTTACTGTAGTCTTTTCAGTCCAAGTGGTCTCCTTTCAAATGAAGAATGTACTTACACCACAAGAAAGTCTTATGCATCAATCCAGGATGTAAATATAGTGGAAAATAGCCAAGTGTTTGTGAGTGCTGGTACTGACACAAATTAAGGGGTCGAGGGGGTGAAGCTTCCAGTTAGGTTAGGTTAGGTTAGGTTAGTAAATTTATTCGGCACGCAGTGTGAGGCGAGGAAATACGCAGCTCAGGGCCGTGTGGGGTGTGGGGCGGAGGATGGGACATGGCGGTGGTGTGGGCCTGTGTTGAGAGAAATGCCTCCTTGCAGATATAAGTCGCTCTGCTGTCCACCACACATGCACGCTGGGGGAACACACGGCAGGAAAAGCATTAATTTTTCTGGTTTTATTCTAGTTTGTCCACTTGTGACCTTTGTGAGCGGTGAGTGAAATGTAGAAACTGTAAGCAAGTTGAACATCTCTCTGCGGGTTATTTTGCAGCTGCAGTGGTGGGCTGTGGGGGTGTAACACAGGCAATGATAAGCCAAAAATTTAATGACTTGTGACAGAAAGAGTTAACAGATGATTTCACAACACTCTGAAAACTACCCAAAAATAAGTTTCGTCTGCCAGTGTTTTTTTTTCTTTTTTTCTTTTTTTTACAACAAAGGAGGCAGCTCAAGGGCACACAAAAAAAGAAAACAATAATAAAAAAAAAGCCCGCTACTCGCTGCTCCTAAAAAAGTGCGATTGGAACACTTGTAAAATTTTAACCCATGTCTATAACAATGTAGCCCCCCGCAGCGCCCACTAACACCCTGGTAGCCTCAGTGCATCACAGTCCATCGCCAAGTGTGCTGTGCGGTTATACAGACAATATGTATACATACCTACGTTTATGAGGCTCATCGGTATTATTTTACATTTATTTTTATTCTCGCTGCTGATAACAGACTTTCAGCATTAACGAAGTAAGGTCCCCAAATTAGTCTGTTATATTGAGGGTTTTCTGTATATACTTTCCCCTCTCTTCCTCCTCCTCCTTCCTCTTCTCCCTATACTTCCCCTGATCCATACTCTTTCCTCTCCTCTCCCTCCTGCTCTCCCAACACCCAACCTCTCCCGTACACTTTTTTTCTCTCCATCATCCTTTTCCCCCTCCTCTCTACACCTCCTTCCCTTCATACACTCTTCTATTCTCTCCTCTCCTCCCTTCCTTACTCTCTCATTCCCTTTCTATCTACAATTTTCCCTCCCTCATCTTCCTCTCCTTACAATCCCTCTCACTTTCCTCCTCCTCCTCCTCCTCTTCCTACACCCCAATCCTTCCTTACTCTCTCATTCCCTTTCTATCTACAATTTTCCCTCCCTCATCTTCCTCTCCTTACAATCCCTCTCCTCCTCCTCCTCCTCCTCCTCCTCTTCCTACACCCCAACTCTTCCTTACTCTCTCATTCCCTTCCTATCTACAATTTTCCATCCCTAGTCTCCTCACACTTTTCCCTTCTCTCCTTACAACACCTCTCACTCTTTGTCCTCCTCCTCCTCCTCTTCTCTGTTCTCTCCTATCCCCTCCCTTCCTACACCCAAACCTTCCCTACTCTTTTTTTCCCCTCTCTCACCTTACAATACCTCTCACTCTCCTCCTCCTCCTCCTCTTCCTTCCTTCCCTTACTCACCATACATGAAGAGGTTGGTTCGCCAGGAGTGGGTGCCAACATTGAAGACACAGTAGGGGGTAGGTGTTCTTTAGGGCCTTAACCATTGCCGTCCCGCCCGCCGATCCACCACCTCTTGGAGCATGAAGATGTCTACCTCGGGGATCTGAGGGAACGTTAGGTTAGGTTAGGTTAGGTTAGGTTAGTTAGGTTAGGTTAGGTTTGGTTAGGTTAGTTAGGCTAGGTTAGTTAGGTTAGGTTAGTTAGGTTTGGTTAGGTTAGGTTAGGTTTGGTTAGGTTAGGTTAGGTTTGGTTAGGTTTGGTTAGGTTAGTTAGGTTAGTTAGGTTAGGTTAGTTAGGTTAGGTTAGTTGTGGGTTTGGTTAGGTTGGGTTAGGTTGAGTTGGGTTAGGTTGGGTTGGGTTGGGTTGGGTTAGGTTTGGTTAGTTGGGTTTGGTTGGGTTGGGTTGTTGGGTTGGTTGGTTAGGTTGGGTTAGTTGGGTTGGTTGGTTGGGTTAGGTTGGGTTGGTTGGGTTGGTTGTGTTTTGGGTTAGGTTGGGTTAGGTTGGGTTTGGTTGGGTTGGGTTTGGTTGGTTAGGTTGGTTGGTTAGGTTGGGTTGGGTTGTGTTAGGTTGGGTTGGTTGGGTTGGTTGGTTGGTTGGGTTGGTTGGGTTGGGTTGGGTTGGGTTGGTTGGTTTGGTAAGTTTTGGGTTGGGGTGGGTTTGGGTTTGGTTAGGTTAGGTTAGGTTAGGTTAGTTAGGTTAGGTTAGGTTTGGTTAGGTTAGGTTGGTTAGGTTAGGTTAGGTTTGGTTAGGTTTGGTTAGGTTTGGTTAGGTTGGGTTAGGTTTGGTTAGGTTAGTTAGGTTAGTTAGGTTAGGTTAGTTAGGTTTGGTTAGGTTAGGTTTGGTTAGGTTAGGTTAGGTTAGTTAGGTTAGGTTAGGTTAGGTTAGTGTGTTTGGTATGAATTTTTTGAGTCGTATTTTCACATTCACTTTCATTTCTTTCTCTCTCTCTCTACCTATTTTCACTCATTCCATCTTTCATTTCTTTCTTCTCTCTCTCTCTTATTTTCACACTCATTCTTTTCTTTCTTCTCTCTCTCTCTCTCTCTCTCTCTCTGCATCGATGCAGTAAATGCATCGATGCAGCAAATGCATCGATGCAGCAAATGCATCGATGCAGCAAATAAAGCGAACAGAATGTTGGGCTTCATTAAAAGAAACTTTTTATTCAAGAATAAAGATGTAATACTCCCGCTCTACAACAGTTTAGTCAGACCCCACTTGGAATATGCGGTACAGTTTTGGTCTCCCCACCATGCAAAGGACATTGCTAAATTAGAAGGTGTTCAGCGTCGGGCAACGAAAATGATCCCTTCCTTGCGCAACAAATCCTACGAAGAAAGGCTTTCTATCCTTAACATGTTCTCTCTTGAGAAACGTCGCCTCCGAGGAAAATTGATTGAATGTTTTAAAATACTTAATGGTTTCACGAATGTAGACAGATCAACATTGTTTATGATCGATGACAGTCTGCGCACGAGGAACAATGGCGTAAAACTCAGATGTAGACAAGTAAATTCAGATTGCACCAAATTTTTCTTCACCAACGTTGTAGTGCGAGAATGGAATAAGCTTCCACCATCAGTGGTCCAGTGTAACACGATTGACTCCTTCAAAAATAAGCTCGACCGTCACTTCCTTCAACTTAATATTAACTAGAGTAGAAAAGCAACGTTTTGGAGCTTTCTGATTAGTGTAGATTCACTTAGGTTTAAGGACAGACCACCAAGTCTGGACCATGGGGTCTGTGTGGTCTGATTTTCTACGTAAATCTATGTAAATCTCTCTCTCCCTCTCTCTCTCTCTCTCTCTCACCTATTTTCACACTCATTCCATCTTTCATTTCTTTCTTCTTTCTCTCTCTCTCTCTCTCTCTCTCTCTTATTTTCACACTCATTCTGTCTTTCTTTACCTTCTCTCTCTCTCTCTCTCTCTCTCTCTCTTGGTTTGTTGTCCTTCCTTTCATTAATTTTATTTCACACTCATTCTGTCTTTCTTTACCTTCTCTCTCTCTCTCTCTCTCTCTCTCTCTCTCTCTCTCTCTCTCTCTCTCTCTCTCTCTCTCTCTCTCTCTCTCTCTCTCTCTCTCTCTCTCTCTCTCTCTCTCTCTCTCTCTCTCTCTCTCTCTCTCGCCTATTTTCACACTCATTCCATCTTTCATTTCTTTCTTCTTTCTCTCTCTCTCTCTTATTTTCACACTCATTCTGTCTTTCTTTACCTTCTCTCTCTCTCTCTCTCTCTCTCTCTCTCTCTCTCTCTCTCTCTCTTATTTTCTCTCTCTCTCTCTCTCTCTCTCTCTCTCTCTCTCTCTCTCTCTCTCTCTCTCTCTCTCTCTCTCTCTCTCTCTCCTTTCACTATTATTGTTTAAACTATGAGTCATGGTATTAGTGAACCTTTCTCTCTCTCTCTCTCTCTCTCTCTCTCTCTCTCTCTCTCTCTCTCTCTCTCTCTCTCTCTCTCTCTCTCTCTCTCTCTCTCTCTCTCTCTCTCTCTCTCTCTCTCTCTCTCTCTCTCTCTCTCTCTCTCTCTCTCTCTCTCTCTCTCTCTCTCTCTCTTCCTTTCATTCATTTATTTTATTCTCTCTCTCTCTCTCTCTCTTTCCTCCTTCTCTTTTATCTCTTTCTCTCTTTTTCTAGTCATTGTGATTGATTTTCCCTCTCTCTATTCTCTTCTTTTTCATCTTATTCCTTCTTTCACCTTATCTCTCTCTCTCTTTCAATTCCCTTCTTCTTTGTTGTCTCCCTCTTTCCTTTACTATTTCCTTCCTTCTTACTATTCTCTTCCCTTCCACACACACACACACACACACACACACACACACACACACACACACACTTTGCTCTTTTATATTCTCTTTTTCAATCCTTTCTTCTTGAGTGCTTTCTATCTCTTTCATTCTTCCAATTTCTCTATTTTCCTTCCTTCCTTCCTTCTTCCTATTCTCTTCCCTTACACACACACACACACACACACACACACACACTCACGGGTAATTGTTGAATCTGGCCACAGCCTCCGGACACCTCCGTTGGCAGTCGAAATGGTGAGTTTGGTGACCCGACCGCCTGGATGAGTGTGGGTGAGTGGGTGCGTGGTAGGTGAAGGGCTGGATGAGGTGGGATGCACAGGTGTTGAGCGCGACCCACATGACCCATCCGATGAGCCCAGGGAGGAGGTCAAGGAGAGCGAGGATGAGGAGGAGCAGATCAAATACGAACCTGGATAAAGAAAAATATTAATAAAAGACGTAGAAAGTGATAAAGAAGAAGAAAATAAAGACAGATGAAGGAAAGGGAGAGAAACGGAATACAAAGGAGTTGAGGAATGAAACAAGGAATGGGAGAAAGAGAGCGAGATATGGAAATAGAGGGAACGGAATGGGGGTGAAGGGAAGGGAGGGAGGGAGAGGAAATAGGGGGAAATGGGGGAGAGAAATAAGAATGAAGTGGAAATGGGGAGTGGAGATGGAGGGAAGGGGAGGGAGGGGGAGGAAATAGGGGTGGAAATGGGGAGAATGGAATGGGTTTGAAGGGAAGGGAGTAAGAAGGTAGAAAATGTGTGAAAACTGTCTAAGAATGAAGAAAATAAAAATGAACAAATGAAAAACTATAAGAAATAAATAAAAGAAGAGAAAATGCTCAAATTGGGATCTGATAGAAAGTCACACACACACACACACACACACACACACACACACACACACACACTCATTCTCTCTTCTACCTCCTATCTTCTTCCTTTATTTATTTTATTCCTCCTCCTCCTCCTCCTCCTCCTCCTCTGCCTCACATCTTCCCATCCTCTATCTCTTCTTCCTTCTCTCTTCTTTCTCCTCCTCCTGTTCCTTTAAGCTTTCTTCTTCTCCTCCTTCTCCTCCATTCACTTCAATTTTCCTTCTTCCTCTCTTATCTTTCTTTCAATTTCAATATTTTCTTTTCTTCTCTTTTTCTTTCTATCTTTGTTTATCATTTCCTTCTTCCTATTCTTTTCTTCTTATTCTCCTCCCTCATTTTTCCTGTCTTTCTTTCTCCCTTTCCTTCTTTATTCCTTCTCTTTCTCTTCCTCTTACGATCAATCTCTATACAATCTTTCATTCTCTTCTATCTCCTCCTCCTCCTCCTATCAACACACACTCCTACAACCACACACATCCGCTACACACGTGAAAAATAAGGCAGGCGTGGAGACATCATCGTGTGTGGTGCGTTTGAAGCAGGCAGCCACGTGGGACAGGTCAAAAACAAAGGGTCATATCATAAGACAGTTCACCGTCCAAGAACACATACAAGGCTTTCGTGGGAGATGTGGGCATTTACAGGAGTAGTTGTATGACCCTGGTGGTGCTGTGACCCTTCCTCTGTACCGTTAACCTAAAGAAACACTCATTAGAACCCAACTGACCCCCTCATTGACCTTTAGAAATAGCTGATGTTAGAAGCAAAAGCGTCTTATCATACCGACCAAAGAACGCTGTGAGAACCTCCCTGACCACACCCACCGCCAGCAAGGGCCACCAGGCATACCGAGACAGTCTAGGGGGTGCCATGATCTGTGGGGGAAGGGGGGAGTTCGTAAAGGGTGTAAGAGGGAGGGGGGGGAGTGGAGGCTATAGGGATGAATGGGATAGAAGGGGATGGTAATTTGGTATAGAGGATGAAAGGGCAGGGGAAGGTTAACATTTTGTGAAGTTAGGTTAAGTTACGTTGGGTTAGGTAGGCTTAGGTTAGGTTAGGTAAGGTAAGGTTAGGTAAGGTAAGGTTAGGTAAGGTGAGGCAAGCTTAGGTTAGGTAAGGTTAGGTAAGGTTAGGTAAGGTAAGGTGAGTCAAGCTTAGGTAAGGTAAGGTTAGGTAAGGTGAGGCAAGCTTAGGTTAGGCAAGCTTAGGTTAGGTAAGGTTAGGTAAGGTGAGGCAAGCTTAGGTAAGGTAAGGTTAGGTAAGGTGAGGCAAGCTTAGGTTAGGTAAGGTGAGGCAAGCTTAGGTAAGGTAAGGTTAGGTAAGGTGAGGCAAGCTTAGGTTAGGTAAGGTTAGGTAAGGTAAGGTTAGGTAAGGTGAGTCAAGCTTAGGTAAGGTAAGGTTAGGTAAGGTGAGGCAAGCTTAGGTTAGGTAAGGTTAGGGTGGTATCATTAAGCAGTGAAGGGTTAGGGTGAAGGGGAAGGTATGGGGTGAAGGGGAAGGGAGAGTGTGATATTAAGTTAGGTAAGGTAAGGTTAGGTAAGGTGTGGTGAAGTAAGCAGTGGCAAGGTGAGGTAGGTAAGGTAATGTTAGGTGGTGTGAGGTAAGACAAGAAGCTGTAAGGTAAGGTTAGGTAAGGTTTAGTTAGGTAAGGTTAGGTGAAGCAAGGTGAGGTTAGGTAAGGTTAGGTAAGGTTAGGGTGGTATCTTAAGGCAGTGAAGGGTTAGGGGGAAGGTATGGGGTGAAGGGGAAGGGGGAGTGTGATATTAAGTTAGGTAAGGTAAGGTAAGGTTAGGCTAGGTTAGGTAAGGTTAGGTGAAGCAAGGTAAGGTTTAGTTAGGTAAGGTTAGGTGAAGCAAGGTGAGGTTAAGTTAGGTTAGGTAAGGTTAGGTTAGGTTAGGTAAGGTTAGGTTAGGTTAGGTAAGGTTAGGGTGGTATCTTAAGGCAGTGAAGGGTTAGGGGTAAGGTATGGGGTGGAGGGGAAGGGGGAGTGTGATATTAAGTTAGGTAAGGTTAGGTTAGGTTAGGTAAGGTTAGGGTGGTATCTTTAGGCAGTGAAGGCTTCGGGGGAAGGTTTGGGGGGAGGGGGAAGGGGGAGTGTGATATTAAGTTAGGTAAGGTAAGGTAAGGTTAAGTTAGGTAAGGTAAGGTTAAGTTAGGTTAGGTAAGGTTAGGGTGGTATCATTAGGCAGTGAAGGGTTAGGGGGAAGGTATGGGGTGAAGGGGAAGGGGGAGTGTGATATTAAGTTAGGTAAGGTTAGGTAAGGTTAGGTTAGGTAAGGTTAGGGTGGTATCTTAAGGCAGTGAAGGGTTAGGGGGAAGGTATGGGGTGAAGGGGAAGGGGGAGTGTGATATTAAGTTAGGTAAGGTTAGGTAAGGTAAGGTAAGGTAAGGTAAGGTAAGGTAAGGTAAGGTTAAGTTAGGTTAGGTAAGGTTAGGTAAGGTAAGGTAAGGTAAGGTAAGGTAAGGTAAGGTTAGGTAAGGTTAGGTTAGGTAAGGTTAGGGAAGGTATCTGGGGGGAAGGGAAGGTGATATTAAGTTAGGTAAGGTAAGGTAAGGTTAGGTAAGGTAAGGTTAAGTTAGGTTAGGTAAGGTTAGGGTGGTATCTTAAGGCAGTGAAGGGTTAGGGGGAGGTATGGGGTGAAGGGGAAGGGGGAGTGTGATATTAAGTTAGGTAAGGTAAGGTAAGGTTAGGTAAGGTTAGGTTAGGGTGGTATCATTAGGCAGTGAAGTGTTAGGGGGAAGGTATGGGGTGAAGGGGGAAGAGTGTGATATTAAGTTAGGTAAGGTTAGGTTAGGTTAGGTAAGGTTAGGGTGGTATCTTAAGGCAGTGAAGGGTTAGGGGGAAGGTATGGGGTGAAGGGGAAGGGAGAGTGTGGTATTAAGTTAGGTAAGGTAAGGTAAGGTTAGGTTAGGTTAGGTAAGGTTTGGGTGGTATCATTAGGCAGTGAAGGGTTAGGGGGAAGGTTAGGTGAAGCAAGGTGAGGTTAAGTTAGGTAAGGTTAGGTAAGGTAAGGTTAGGTAAGGTGAGGCAAGCTTAGGTTAGGTAAGGTTAGGGTGGTATCTTAAGGCAGTGAAGGGTTAGGGGGAAGGTATGGGGTGAAGGGGAAGGGGGAGTGTGATATTAAGTTAGGTAAGGTAAGGTTAGGTTAGGTTAGGTAAGGTTAGGTGAAGCAAGGTAAGGTTAAGTTAGGTTAGGTAAGGTTAGGTTAGGTAAGGTTAGGTAAGGTAAGGTTAGGTAAGGTTAGGTTAGGTAAGGTTAGGGTGGTATCATTAGGCAGTGAAGGGTTAGGAGGAAGGTATGGGGTGAAGGGGAAGGGGGAGTGTGATATTAAGTTAGGTAAGGTAAGGTTAGGTTAGGTTAGGTAAGGTAAGGTAAGGGTGGTATCATTAGGCAGTGAAGGGTTAGGGTGAAGGTATGGGGTGAAGGGGAAGGGGGAGTGTGATATTAAGTTAGGTAAGGTAAGGTAAGGTTAGGTAAGGTAAGGTTAGGGTGGTATCATTAGGCAGTGAAGGGTTAGGGGGAAGGTATGGGGTGAAGGGGAAGGGGGAGTGTGATATTAAGTTAGGTAAGGTAAGGTAAGGTAAGGTAAGGTAAGGTTAGGTTAGGTAAGGTTAGGGTGGTATCTTAAGGCAGTGAAGGGTTAGGGGGAAGGTATGGGGTGAAGGGGAAGGGAGTGTGATATTAAGTTAGGTAAGGTTAGGTAAGGTTAGGTTAGGTAAGATTAGGGTGGTATCTTAAGGCAGTGAAGGGTTAGGGGGAGGTATGGGGTGAAGGGGAAGGGGGAGTGTGATATTAAGTGAGGTAAGGTAAGGTAAGGTAAGGTTAGGTTAGGTAAGGTTAGGGTGGTATCTTAAGGCAGTGAAGGGTTAGGGGGAGGTATGGGGTGAAGGGGAAGGGAGAGTGTGATATTAAGTTAGGTAAGGTAAGGTAAGGTAAGGTAAGGTAAGGTTAGGTTAGGTAAGGTAAGGGTGGTATCTTAAGGCAGTGAAGGGTTAGGGGGAGGTATGGGGTGAAGGGGAAGGGAGAGTGTGATTAACCCGCTGTGCCACAACGATACACATTCCTACCTTGCTATCCGCGGAGTGACAGCCACGCACACACTCCCACACGCCTCCACACACACGCCAGGAAGCCACGCACTCAGAAAACAAGGATTCTTCTCTCGGCGACAAGGATCAGCTGGCGCCAACAACAACAACACGAGTGACGTACATAAAGAGTCATATTGTCGTACTCCGCTGATTATGTTTGCCGATTTCCGACCCAAAACTGCCTCCTCGACCCCATTAACTGTCTTTATATATAGTTATCGTTAAAATGGTTAATTATATGTGTTTCTTGGCAACAGTTATGGGCCAGAAACCGGTAAATACGAGCCCTCCGAGTACGATAATCTGGCATCGGTGGTAACAGCAATAACCAAGACCCAGACCGAGACCAAGTAAGGATGGCAAGGACAGAGAGGGAATGGATGCTGCTGCTGCTGGGACTGAGTGATGAAGCAAATGATAGAATTATAGAAGCCATGAAGGTTTTCTGGAAAAATGTGGTGATACCGAAATATAGAGGTGATTTGTAATGGATGGATACTGTGTTGTTTGTTTTTTTTGGCAGGCGTGCCGATACGAACTGACTCTCTCTCAACACGTCACCTGTACAGCAGCAAGCAGCAAGGCAGGATTTTTTAGGTTTTTTAACGGTTCATGATGACATTTTCTTCTTGTTCTTCTTGTTCTTTAGTTTCTTTTTGTATCCTTAGTGGAGTGGTTTTTGTTGTTGTTGTTGTTGTTCTTCTTCTTCTTCTTCCTCCTTTTTCTTTTCTTTTTTTACTTCTCCTTTTCATCTTCTCCCTCTATACTTCCACCTCCTCCTCCTACTCCTCCTTCAATTTCTTTATTTATTTCTTCTTCTTCTTCTTCTTCTTCTTCTTCTTCTTCTTCTTCCTCCTTCTCCTCCTCCTCCTCCTCCTCTTTCCTCCTCCTCCTGTTGGACTCAATAATCGCATTAGTAAATTTGCAGACGACACAAAGATTGGCAACTCGGTTCTCACTGACGAAGACAGGCAAAGCCTCCAAGAGGATTTGCACAAAATTTCAGCTTGGTCGGATAGATGGGAGATGCCCTTTAACGTAAGCAAGTGCCAGGTCCTTCAAGTTGGAACGAGGAATAAGAAGTTCGATTACGAAATGCGCGGCGTTAAACTCACAAGCGTTCAATGCGTTAAGGGCCAGGGGATCAAAATCGCGTCAAACCTCAAATTCTCACATCAATGCATCGATGCAGCAAATAAAGCGAACAGAATGTTGGGCTTCATTAAAAGAAACTTTTTATTCAAGAATAAAGATGTAATACTCCCGCTCTACAACAGTTTAGTCAGACCCCACTTGGAATATGCGGTACAGTTTTGGTCTCCCCACCATGCAAAGGACATTGCTAAACTAGAAGGTGTTCAGCGTCGGGCAACAAAAATGATCCCTTCCTTGCGCAACAAATCCTACGAAGAAAGGCTTTCTACCCTTAACATGTTCTCTCTTGAGAAACGTCGCCTCCGAGGAAAACTGATCGAATGTTTTAAAATACTTAATGGTTTCACGAATGTAGACAGATCAACATTGTTTATGATCGATGACACTGCGAACGAGGAACAATGGCGTAAAACTCAAATGTAGACAAGCATATTCAGACTGCACCAAATTTT
The DNA here is from genome assembly GCF_024679095.1 of Eriocheir sinensis. NCBI lineage: Eukaryota > Metazoa > Arthropoda > Malacostraca > Decapoda > Varunidae > Eriocheir > Eriocheir sinensis. The sequence continues at coordinate 576,407 of NW_026110441.1, forward strand.
TCTTCACCAACGTTGTTGTGCGAGAATGGAATAAGCTTCCATCATCAGTGGTCCAGTGTAACACGATTGACTCCTTCAAAAATAAGCTCGACCGTCACTTCCTTGAACTTAATATCAACTAGAGTAGAAAAGTAACGTTTTGGAGCCTTCTGATTAATGTAAAATCACTTAGGTTTAAGGACAGACCACCTAGTCTGGGCCATGGGGTCTATGTGGTCTGATTTTCTATGTAAATCTATGTAAATCCTCCTTCAATTTCTTTATTTATTTCTTCTTCTTCTTCTTTTTCTTCTTCTTCTTCTTCTTCTTCTTTTTCTTCTTCTCCTTCCTCCTCCTCCTCCTCCTCCTCCTCCTCCTCCTTCAGTGCTTTTCATGTGTACAAAACCATGGTTACCGCACACACACACACACACACACACACACACACACACACACACACACACACACACATTACCCTACTTTTCTCTAAATCGATTCCCTAAGTAAGAAAGCACACAGTTATGTATGTATGTATGTATGTATGTATGTATGTATGTATGTATGTATGTATATAGTAGTAGTAGGAGGAGGAGGAGGGGGAGGAGGAGGAGTTTTATATGCAATGATGAGGAGGAGGATAAGGAAGAGGAGGAGGAGGATGAGGAAGAAGAGAAGGAGGAGGAAGAAGAGGAGGAGCTCGACCTTTCAATCTTCCTTATATCTCCTCCTCCTCCTCTTCCTCCTCCTCCTCCCTATCCACTTTCCATAATAATAATAGTTTGTCATCTTCTGTCCTACGTCGGCAAGAAGAAGAAGAAGAAGAAGAAGAAGAAGGAGAAGATCATAATTGTTTCCCTGCTTTCCCTTCTCCTTTCCTTCCATTCCTTCATTCTATCTTTCCTTTTTTCCTCCTTCGTTCCTTCTTTCCTTTCTTCTTTTCCTCTTCCCTCTCTCCTTCATCATACTTCCCTTCGATCCTTCTTTTCCTTCCTCTCCCTATTCTTCCTTCCTTCCTCTCTCGTTTCCCTTCCTTCCTTAACCTTCTTTTCCTTCCTCTCCCTATTCTTCCTTCCTTCCTCTCCTATTCTTCCTTCCTTCCTCTCGTTTCCCTTCCTTCCTTAACCTTCTTTTCCTTCCTCTCCCTATTCTTCCTTCCTTCCTCTCTCGTTTCCCTTCCTTCCTTAACCTTCTTTTCCTTCCTCTCCCTATTCTTCCTTCCTTCCTCTCTCGTTTCCCTTCCTTCCTTAACGATCTTTTCCTTCCTCTCCCTATTCTTCCTTCCTTCCTCTCTCGTTTCCCTTCCTTCCTTAACCTTCTTTTCCTTCCTCTCCCTATTCTTCCTTCCTTCCTCTCTCGTTTCCCTTCCTTCCTTAACCTTCTTTTCCTTCCTCTCCCTATTCTTCCTTCCGTCCTCTCTCGTGTCCCTTCCTTCCTGAACGATCTTTTCCTTTTCCTTCCTCTCCTATTCTTCCTTCCTTCCTCTCGTTTCCTTCCTTCCTTAACCTTCTTTCCTTCCTCTCCCTATTCTTCCTTCCTTCCTCTCTCGTTTCCCTTCCTTCCTTAACGATCTTTTCCTTCCTCTCCCTATTCTTCCTTCCTTCCTCTCTCGTTTCCCTTCCTTCCTTAACCTTCTTTTCCTTCCTCTTCTATTCTTCCTTCCTTCCTCTCGTTTCCCTTCCTTCCTTAACCTTCTTTTCCTTCCTCTCCCTATTCTTCCTTCCTTCCTCTCTCGTTTCCCTTCCTTCCTTAACCTTCTTTTCCTTCCTCTCCCTATTCTTCCTTCCTTCCTCTCTCGTTTCCCTTCCTTCCTTAACCTTCTTTTCCTTCCTCTCCCTATTCTTCCTTCCTTCCTCTCTCGTTTCCCTTCCTTCCTTAACCTTCTTTTCCTTCCTCTCCCTATTCTTCCTTCCTTCCTCTCTCGTTTCCCTTCCTTCCTTAACCTTCTTTTCCTTCCTCTCCCTAATCTTCCTTCCTTCCTCTCTCGTGTTCCTTCCTTCCTTAACGATCTTTTCCTTCCTCTCCCTATTCTTCATTCCTTCCTCTCGTTTCCTTCCTTAATTTCCTTCCTCTCCTATTCTTCCTTCCTTCCTCTCTCGTTTCCTTCCTTCCTTCTTTTCCTTCCTCTCCTTCTTTTCCTTCCTCTCCTTTTCTTCCTTCCTCCTCTCGTTTCCTTCCTTCCTTAACCTTCTTTTCCTTCCTCTCCCTAATCTTCCTTCCTTCCTCTCTCGTTTCCCTTCCTTCCTTAACCTTCTTTTCCTTCCTCTCCCTATTCTTCCTTCCTTCCTCTCTCGTTTCCCTTCCTTCCTTAACCTTCTTTTCCTTCCTCTCCCTATTCTTCCTTCCTTCCTCTCTCGTTTCCCTTCCTTCCTTAACCTTCTTTTCCTTCCTCTCCCTATTCTTCCTTCCCTCCTCTCTCGTTTCCCTTCCTTCCTTCCTTAATCTTCTTTTCCTTCCTTCCTCCCTTCCTTCCTAACCTTCCCTCTCCTTCATTCCATTCCCTTATCACGAACAAATCCATTTATAACCCCCCCCCCCTCTCTCTCTCTCTCTCTCTCTCTCTCTCTCTCTCTCTCTCCCAGTCAGACGTAAGGGGAGGGAATGAGGTCAGACAGAGCTAGGGCTGGGTCAGACTGTCTAGCTGGTGGTGGTAATCAATGTTAAGTTATTGCTAAGTTACCCTTTAATTTAGCGGGCTGGCATCCGTTTTCTGTGAGTCTCGATGATGATGATGATTATTATTATTATTATTATTATTATTATCATTATTATTATTATTATTATTATTATTATTATTAGTAGTAGTAGTAGTAGTAGTAGTAGTAGAAGTAGTAAGTAGTTGAGAGAGAGAGAGAGAGAGACGGGGAGTGAGTCACTTACACACACACACACACACACACACACACACACACACACACACACACATAAACAAACAAACACACAGCAGCAACCACTTAATATATATTCTTTTTAATCTAACTCGAATGCACTTTCCCGCCAAATGCAATCAGCTGATGACCCTTCTATTAAATTAACTAAACGATAATAATAATAATAATAATAAACTCCAGTGTGTGTGTGTGTGTGTGTGTGTGTGTGTGTTAAGTGAACGCGACAATTTCATTAGTAAGTATTTTCTCTTTACTGGTGAAATTCTCTCTCTCTCTCTCTCTCTCTCTCTCTCTCTCTCTGTGTACGAAAAAGAAAGAGGAAGGAGAAGGAGGAGGGAGAAGGAGGAGGAGGAGGAGGAGGAGAAAGAAATGGAAGAAGAGGAAAAAATCATATAAAAACATCTCATTAATTCCTTCTATCTAACAATCGATCTATCTAGCCATGAATCAATCTATCAATCAATCAATCTATCTGTCTATCTATCTATGTCACTTCCATTATCTATTATATATTATCTTTTATATCACTACAATCACTTAAATTTTTAATCCAACACTTATCTACAAAGGAAATATGCGTCATTAAGAGCTTTAGTTAAAATTAATATATATTGTTCTTCATTAAAATTATCTCAGTGGACTAAGATAACCGCCTTCAGAGATAAGAATGAGATAGCAAGAAAGCCAGATAGGAAGGAAGGAGAGAAGGAAATTAAAAGAAGGAAGACGTGAAGGAAGGAAATTAGAAAGAAGAATGAGAGATAGAATTAAAGAAAGGAAGGAAATTAACAAAGAAAGTACACAGGGATAAACCTAATTAAGCTGGATTTAAAACTTAAGCTGAATGGACTAGTTAAAACGAGGTAAGTTTATATAAGTTTTAGAATGAATAGATATGAGACTAAATAGAAGAGTTCCCCCCAAAAAGAGGTCAGTTATATGGTGAGGAGAGTGTTCAAGTCGTAGGCAGGAAGGAAGGAAGGAGGGAAAGGAAGGGAAAGAAAGGGAGGACGGATGGAGAGAAGGAAGGAAAAGAAGGAAGGAAGGGAAGGAAGGAAGGAGAGAAAGAAAGGGAGGACGGATGGAGAGAAGGAAAGGAAGGGAGGAAAGGAAGGAAGGAAGGAAGGAAAATACAGAAATGGAGCAAGGAAGGAAGGGAGGGAAAGAAAGGGCGCAAGAAGGAAGAAGGAAGGAAGGAAAGGAAATTAGGAAGAAAGAAAAGAAAGAAAGGAAGAAAGAAAGGATGAAGGCAGAGATGGAAGCATAAAAATGAAAGAAGGAAGGAAGAAAGGAAGGAAAGAAAGAATGAATCTATATAGTAATCCTTCCTATTTACCTTCCATCTCTCCGGCCCTGTATCCTCCCATTCTTCCTTCCCTTCCTTCCTTCTTTCCTTCTTCCTTCCTCCGTTCCTTCTTCTTGCCCCTTTTCTTTCCCTCCCTTCCTTGCTTCATTTCCTTATTTCCCTTCCTTCCTTCCTTCCTTCCTCTCCTTACCCTTCCTTCCCTTTCCTTCCTCCTTTTCGTTCTCCCTTCCTTCCTTCCTTCCTCTCCTTACCCTTCCTTCCATCTTTTCCTTCCCTTTCCTTCCTTCTTTTCGCTCTCCCTTCCTTCCTTCCTTCCTTCCTTTCCTCCTTCCTTCCCTTCCTCTCCTTACCCTTCCTTCCATCTTTTCCTTCCCTTTCCTTCCTTCTTTTCGCTCTCCCTTCCTTCCTTCCTTTCTTCCTTCCTTCCTTACCCTTTCATCTTTCCCTTTTTCCCTTCCTTCCTTTTCATAAGAGAAAATATTAACGACAAATAACATAAGTAAATAGTAATTACGATGCTATTAAAATAACTGAATAAAACACAATGAATTAATAAACGAAGAAAAGTATTATACAGAAAAACACACATAAAAAAATACGACTAAAAGAAATACAGAAAAAAATAATGAGAAAAAATAAACACGAAAAAAATAGAGAAAAAAAAAGAAAAATAAACAAAAAATACGAAGAAGGAAATACAGAAAAAAATAATAAACGAAAAATAAGATAAAACGAAAAAAACAAAACAAGAAACAAGAAAAAAAGAGAAATACTTAAAAAAAAACTTATGGAGAAAAAAATTATACGAGTGAAAAAAAAGTTTGGGGAGAAAAAAATTATACGAGTGAAAAAAAAGTTTGGGGAGATTCAAAAATTCTCTGAGTCCTCGGCATTAGTCAGAGAGAGAGAGAGAGAGAGAAAGAGAGAGGGAGAGAGAGAGAGAGACGGGGAACGGCGCATTCGACCCCTCCCCCGTCGCCACTATTACCAGACAGAAATAACAATAACATTAACCTCACCAAATCGTCTTCACGCCTTCTGGACCCTGAAATAAGGAAGATAATAACGTTAAAATCAAGTAAATAGTAATACCAGTGGATAGTAATGAGGGTGGAGGGATGGCAGTGGGGAATGTTTGGGAGGAGGGAGAGGTTTGTGCGTGTGTGTGTGCTGGTAACTGTGTTGGGCGTTGGTGAATGTCTGCTCTCTCTCTCTCTCTCTCTCTCTCTCTCTCTCTCTCTCTTTGGTGCGTTTTGAAAAATGTGGCGAGAGAGAGAGAGAGAGAGAGAGAGAGAGAGAGAGAGAGAGAGAGAGAGACTAACATATGGCAGGCAAATTAGGTAAATCAATGAATCAATAAACATGAACATAAATAATAATAATAATAATAATAATAATAATAATAATAATAATACCTTCAAGACTAATTGCCGAGAAGGAATGAATTAACTCTCTCTCTCTCTCTCTCTCTCTCTCTTTATTTTGAAGACTGAAAGGAAGGAAGGAAGGAAGGGAAGGGAATGAAGGAAGAAAAAGGAGAACGGAAGGAAGGAAGGAAGGAAGGGGGAGGAAAGGGAAGGGAAGGAAGGAAGGAAGGAAGGAAGGAGGAAGAAAAAGGAGGAAGGAAGGAAGGAAGAAGAAAAAGGAGGAAGGAAGACAGTAAGGAAGGACGGAAGGAGGAAGAAAAAGGAGGAAGGAAGGAAGGAAGGAAGAAAAAGGAGGAAGGAAGGAATTAAGGAAGGAAGGAAGGAGGGGGGAAGGAAGGGAAGGGAAGGAAGGAAGGAAGGAGGGGGGGAGGGAAGGGAAGGGAAGGGAAGGAAGGAAGGAAGGAAAGGGAAGAAGGGGGGGAAGGAAGGGATGGAGGAGGGAAAGAGGAATTAGGAAAAAAAATGAAGGATTGAAAGGAGAGAAAAAAGCGAAGGAAGGAAGGAAGGAAAGGGAAGAAGGAGGGAGGAAAGAAATGAAGGAAAGAAAAGGAAGAAACAGAAAGAAAGGAAAGAAAAGGGAAGCGTAAGTGAAAGAAGGAAAGAAAAAAGAAGGAAAGAAGGAAGGAAGAAACCAAGATAGAAAAAAGTAAAGTAAACAAAGATTAGGACATACACCATAGCTACGCGTGGCCCCTGTGCTCCTCTCCGTGTCCTTACCCAGGGGTCTACAGATGCACGAAGGGAGGATGGACTGTAAAGGGAGGAAGGGAGGGAATAAAGGAAGGAAGAATAGGGAGAGGAGGAGGAATATGAGGGAAAAACAGAGAAGGAAGAAAGGAATAACCGGGAATGAAGGAGGATGAGGGATAGAGAAAGAGAGGGAGAGAGGAAGGGAAGAAAAGAGAGGAGAGGAAAAGAAGGAAGAGGAAAAATAAACATAAAGAAAAGGAAGGGAGAGAAAACGAAGAAAGGGAGGAATGGAGAACAGGGAAAGAAGGAAGAAAAAAAGAAGAGAGAGAGAGAGAGAGAGAGAGAGAGAGAGAGAAAGGGATGAATAAGAGAAGGAAGAAGGAAGATAGGGAGAGAGGAGGAACAGGGAGAGAAAGGAAGATAAGGGAAAGAAGGGAGGGAGGGAGGGAAGGAGGGAGATTAAGGTTGGATAAAGATAGAAGGAAACAGGATAAGTAGGAAAGGAAGGAAGGAGGGAATGAATGAATGAATGAAGGAAGGAAGGAAGGAAGAGAAAGAAAATATAAAGAAAGGAAGGGAAAAAGAGAGAAAGGAGATAGAAAGGAAAGACACGAAAGAGGAAGGAAGGAAGAGAAAGAAGGAAGAAATAAGAAAGGAGCAAAGAAGAAGAAGAAGAAGTAAACAAAAACAAAAGAGGAAGAAAAGAAGTAAGAAAAAAAATAAAGAAAATAAAGAAAGGGAGGAAAAGAAGAAGGGAGGGAAGGGGAAAGAAAAAGGGAGGGAAATAAAGAAGAAGGGAGAGAAGGGAGAAAAGGTAAGGAGGATGGGAGAAAGAAAAGGAAGACAGGAAAGAAAGGGAGAAAGGGAAGGGTAGGGAGGGAGGGAGGGAGGGAGGGAGGGAGGGCAGGACGGTAAGGAGGTTAGAAGGTCAAATTATTCTTCCTTCCCTCCTTTTCGTCCCGCCCTTCCCCCCCCCCACCCCACCCCCCGCTCTCTCTCTCTCTCTCTCTCTCTACTGTAATCTACTCTCCTAATTTTCCCTTCCCTTCCTTTACCTACAATGAAGAAGAAGAAGAAGAAGAAGAAGAAGAAAAACCAAGACAAAAAGAAGAAAAGAAGGAAAATAAAATGAGTCAGAAAAAACAAAGAAAGAAATTGAAAGAAATTAAGAAAATGACGAATTAATTGATAAAACAAATAAATTGAAAAACTGATAACCCACTACTACTACTACTACTACTACTACTACTACTACTACTACTACTACTACTACAATATAAATGATACCTCCACCCATGTTTATTTTCCCGACACATAATCCTGGAGGGCTCCATAGCTTGGAGGTCATTAGCCCCAACTCTGTTCGCTAATGACTGTGGCATCCAACCATATCACTAATACTACCTGACACTAAATCACCTATCATCTATTACGTCTAGATCCCCCTTTCCTTCCCTACTCAAGTCACTCCCGACCCACCCTAATGTCACTCTCCACCACTGTGGCTTCATAGTCCATATTGGAGATGGTGGTGGCTTTTGGGCCAGAGTGTCTGGTGCCCCTGAGACATAGGATGGCCGACCTGAGCAGGGAGAACGAGAGGCGACACCTCATCCAGGCGACAACGTGGCTCCTTGGCTGATGCTTCTTTTCTGAGATTAGTTCCGCGAGGCGTGCGTAGAAGCATTGGGCCCTGGGACTACTATTGCTACTACTACTACTACTACTACTACTACTACTACTATTACTATTACTACTACTACTACTACTACTACTACTACTACTATTACTACTACTACTACTACTATTACTACTACTACTACTACTACTACTACTACTACTACTACTACTACTACTACTACTACTACTACTACTACTACTACTACTACTACTATAAATTTGATGATAAAAAGAATGAAATGTAAATAAAGTATAAAACTAATCATCTATGACGTAAGATAAAAAAAAAAACACGGTAGGTCACAAGAAGAAAAAGAGAAAAATAATTAGAACGAAAAAAAGAAGAGAAAAAAGATTAGAACAAGAAGAAAAAGATTAAAACGAGAAGAAAAAGAAGAGAAAAAAGTTAGAACAAGTAGAAAAAGATTAAAACAAGAAGAAAAAGAAGAGAAAATGGCTAAAAGAAGAGAAGAAATGGCTAAATTAAGAAGAAAAAGAAGAGAAAATGGAGAAAAAGAAGAAAAGGGTTAAAACAAGAAGAAAAAGAAGAGAAAAAATTAAAACGAGAAGAAAATGCAGAAAAAGATTTAAACGAGAAAAAGAAAACAATATAACAAGAAGACAAAGAAGAGAAAGAAAGGTTATAAAAAGAAGAAAAAGGTTAAAACAAGAAGAAAAAGAAGAGAAAAAAAGGTTAAAATAATAAGAAAAAAAAGAAACAAAAGATTACAAGAAGAAAATATTAAAACGAGAAGAAAAATAAGGAAAAGAAGAAAAGAGTAAAAACAAGAAGAAAAAGAAGAAAAAGGTTAAAACAAGAAGAAAAAGAAGAGAAAAAAAGGTTAAAATAATAACAAAAAAAAAAGAAAAAAAAATTACAAGAAGAAAATATTAAAACGAGAAGAAAAATAAGGAAAAGAAGAAAAGAGAAGAAAAAGAAGAAAAAGGTTAGAACAAGAAGGAAAGAAGAGAAAAAGGAAGAAAAGAAGAAAAGATTAAAACGAAGAAAAGAACCTAAAACCAGAAGAAAAATAAGAGAAAAAGGGTTAAAATAAGAAGACAAAAAAGAGAAAAAGAAGAAAAAAAGTCTAAAACATGAAGAAAAGGAGAAAAAAATAAACGAGAATAACAGAAAAAGATAAAAAACAAGAAAAAAAGAAGAAAAAGTCTAAAACATGAAAAGGAGAAAAAATTAAACGAGAATAAAAGAAAAAGATGAAAACAAGAAGAAAAGAAGAAAAAGTCTAAAACATGAAGAAAAGGAGAAAAAATTAAACGAGAATAAAAGAAAAGATGAAAAACAAGAAAAAAAGAAGAAAAGGCTGAACACGAAGGAAAGCAGAGAAAGAGAAGAAAAAGGCTGAAAGAAGAAAAACAAGACAAAAAAAGTCTAAAAACAAGAAGAAAAAGAAGAAAAAGATTATGTGTGTTCTTCCCGCGCAAATCCCTCACCTCCAAAATAAGACAACGAAGAAATGAAGAAAAAGTCCATAGTCATCACGGAACCAGGAATTCACTTAATCTTTATTATTTTTGTTATTAGTGGGATTCGAACCCCTGGTCATGATGATTTAGAGTGAATGTCAAAATGTGCTGTCATCCCTCAATTTTTAATATTTTTTTTTGTATGTGTGTCTGTTCAAGGTCTGTGTGTGTGTGTGTATGTGTGTGTGTGTGTGTGTGTAGGGGGGAATGTATACACGCTGGTCTCTCTCTCTCTCTGCCTGTCTGTCTGTCTGTCTCTCTCTGTCTGTCTGTCTGTCTCTCTCTCTCTCTCTCTCTCTGTCTGTCTGTCTGTCTGTCTGTCTGTCTGTCTGTCTGTCTGTCTGTCTGTCTGTCTGTCTGTCTGTCTGTCTCTCTCTCTCTCTCTCTCTCTCTGTCTGTCTGTCTGTCTGTCTGTCTCTCTCTCTCTATCTCTCTCTCTATCTCTCTCTCTCTCTCTAGCATCATTAGTTTTCATTAATTCCAAATACAGAGAGAGAGAGAGAGAGAGAGAGAGAGAGAGAGAGAGAGAGAGAGAGAGAGAGAGAGAGAGAGAGAGACTGCGTAAACAACAACAAATACAACAACAACAACAACAGCAATAGCCCCTCAAAAAAAAACCCATATAACGATGAATCTCTAAAAATCTATCCTTGAAATAACAGAAGAGAGAAGAAAAACGAAGAAAAACATAATATTCTTCTTGTTATCGTTAAGTGTCATGGGGAAATACCAGAGAGAGAGAGAGAGAGAGAGAGAGAGAGAGAGAGAGAGAGAGAGAGAGAGAGAGAAAGGGAGGGGGCGTGAGAGAGAGAGAGAGAGAGAATAAAAAAGAGAGGGAGAGGGGGAGGAGGGAGAGGGAGGGAGAGACGCCGTTGCTAAGGAGAGGGAAATTGCAGCGTCTGAGTGGAGTTGTCAAATGCGCCTTGAGTCATCCTCGATCAATGTGAGAGAGAGAGAGAGAGAGAGAGAGAGAGAGGGAGAGAGAGAGAGAATTGAGGCCTAGAATGAGTCGCGTTCAGTCCCTCCTCATCCATAGACAGACTAGGAACGAGAGAGAGAGAGACAGACAGACCCCAAAATCCTCCATTCCTGTCCATCCCTCCAGCCACCATATCTGATACCCTCACATTTTCCCTCATATCTCCCTTGAAACACCACTTGGGTATCTCGGGCGGGCATCATCACGTGGGTATAGGATTAATCTCCACGTGTGTGCTGGGAGGATAGCGAGAGAGCGCGGGAACACGGTGAAATATTTGAAAAACCACACCCAACTTTCTGAGCAGGCGCCGCAGGACGGGAAGGCAAGAGGAGAGCCAGGCAGTCCGCGCGCACCTCCCTCGCACGCCACTCCGGCCGCCACCCTCCTCCAGTTTTTCGCCTTTTACTCCACTTTTCCAACACAAACGCCATGGGTGACGAAGGTGAGTGGGAAGAGGAGGAGTTGCTCTGTCCGTGTGTACTTGTTTCGTGTTCGTCCGTGGGTGAGAAGTGGGTGAAAAGTGGGTTTGAGATGAGTGAAGTTTGAGATGGTGGGTGCTGTGTGTGTGTGTGTGTGTGTGTGTGTGACAACGCGTGGTTTACTCAGTCCCTGGGCGTGGCTGGACATACATACACGTACACATATACATACATACATACATACACCCATACACACGGCCATACTTACATACACGCACACGGCTCCCTTCCATACTTTCTCTCATATACATACATACATAAACACGTACACAACAGGTTGCATACGCACACACGTACACAAAGGAAAGCCGCTACGTATGTTTTATTTGTGGTCAGAACGGTACACACACACACACACACACACACACACACACACACACACACACACACACACACACAAATAACACTAGGCCTATGCTTTAAATTTACTGAAGGGCTATTTTTTGTATGTATGTTTAATAATAATAATAATAATAATAATAATAATAAGTGAACGATAGTGTATTATATATATCGAATACTTATAATACAAACGTTATTCTCGATAAAGACAAATAAAATAAATAAGTAATGAACGAATTGGTTAATAAATATCACGAATAAACTAACGTAATAAATATATGCGCTAACAAACTAACTTACAAAAAACATAAGATTGATTTATATATAATTTCCTCCGTGGCGAAGTGGTCTCCGAGTCTTCCTGCCAACCCGTGTATCTTAGTTCGAGACCCGGCGTAGGGAGTCACCACCTCGCCCTTGAAGCTGTTTACGTTATTACCTTTCTTAAATTGCTTCTTTCTATCTTATTCCCTCTAAGTTAAATGAAAGAAAAACACGAGAGAGAGAGAGAGAGAGAGAGAGAGAGAGAGAGAGAGAGAGAGAGAGAGAGAGAGAGAGAGAGAGAGAGAGAGAGAACGCAGAATGACAGGCAGAAGTTAAAAGGAAGAGGAAGAGAAGATGAAAATGTTCTTATCATCAATATTGAGTGTGTGTGTGTGTGTGTGTGTGTGTGTGTGTGTGTGTGTGTGTGTATGTGTGTTATTCATCCCGCAAGCAAAAAAAAAAAGATTATAGTTGTACCTCAGCAATATAATAATAATAATAATAATAATAATAATAATAATGATGACCCCGTGACAATGGGTGCATTATATGACTTAAAATATTATATATGTTTTTCCTAACGTAATTAATATAGAGAAAATTAAAGAAAACAAAGAAAATATTAATTAAACAATATGTTAATTAAACGACTTATTTTTTCATACATTTGTCCAGAGAGAGAGAGAGAGAGAGAGAGAGAGAGAGAGAGAGAGAGAGAGAGACACACACACACACACACACACACACACACACACACACACACACGCATTAGTTTATCTATATCTATTTACTTTCAAATAACTAATATCTGTGTGTGTGTGTGTGTGTGTGTATACTTTCCAGTGTGTGTGTGTCAGTATATATGTGTGTGTGTGTGTGTGTGTGTGTGTGTGGAGGTGCTTAGTACACATGACTCAGTTCCCTTATCGCCCCTCTCTCTCTCTCTGATACACACGTACATATACCCAACGCCTTTAACCACACACACACACACACACACACACACACAGTCATCA
>NW_026110441.1:591444-658944 GCF_024679095.1 Eriocheir sinensis
GAGGAGGAGGAGGAGGAGGAGGAGGAGGAGGAGGGGACAAATATGGTAATGAAGGTACAGAAAGGGAAGGGAAGGAAAGGAAGAAGGGAAGGGAAGGAAAGGAAAGGAAAGGAAGGGAAGGGAAGGGAAGGAAAGAAAGAAGAGGAAGGGAAGGAAAGAGAAGGAAAGGAAGGGAAGGGAATGAAAGGAAGGAAAGAGAAGGGAAGGGAAGAAGAGGAAGGGAAGGAAAGGATAAAGAATAGAAGGGAGAGAAGGAAAGGAAGGAAATGGAGGGAAAAGAAGAAAAGGGAGGGAAGTAAAGGAATGGAAGGAAGGGAGAAGAGAGGAAGAGGAAGAGGAAGAGCGAAGATTGAAGGGAAGAGAAGACGAAAGGAAGAGGAAGGGTAGAAGGGGAAGGAAAGGATAAAGAATAGAAGGGAGAGAAGGAAAGGAAGGAAATGGAGGGAAAAGAAGAAGAGTGAGGGAAGTAAAGGAATGGAAGGAAGGGAGAAGAGAGGAAGAGGAGGAAGAATGAAGAGGGAAGGGAAGACAAACGGAAGAGGAGGGGAGGAAGGGAGAGATAAATTCCTCCTCCATTCTTTCCATTATCTTCCCTGACCTTGGACATGAGAAAGGAGGAGGAGAAGGAAGAGGAAGAAGAAGAAGAAGAAGAAGAAGAGGAGGAGGAGGAAGGAAGGAGGGAAGGAAGAGGAGGAGGAAAGAGAAGTAAAGAAACAAATAAACCAAGCAACTTCAATATAAAACAACAATAACAATAAGCATGATAAATGGTAGCGCGCGTGACATTTAAATATCGCGCGCGCTGATTCGCTGAGGGGAGCAAGCACTTGATGACGTCACGCGGAGGCAGCCAATCAGCGGCCAGCTCGTGCTTGCGTGAGCGGCGTCTCGTCCGTTGAATATTTTAAGATTTTGCTCTTCCTAACATTATTTTTTTTTTATTCTCACCAGCAATGTCGCGAGATGGTGCTTGTTTTTATCTGGGCTTTGCAAGTTTATGGAGGAAATGTATAAAAACAATATTTCTAGCATGTAATTATTAACTCCCTCCGTGGTCTAGTGGTTTGAGCGCCTGCCTATGACTCCGCTGGGCAAGGTTCGAATCCCGGCCCGACCCACGACAGGCTCAAAGGGTCCAGGGTTCGGAGATGTGCACCGGAGCCAAGCCCACCTCTACCTTTACTTATAAACATGTATTTGTCCGTCTGTCTGTCTGTCTGTCTGTCTGTCTGTTGGTGAAGTGAAGTGTTGCCACCTAAGAGTTATTCTAGATTATATACGTATTATTTTTTTGGGAAAAGGATAAGTGTGTGTGTGTGTGTGTGGGGGGGGGGGGGGTAAGGGTGGTGTGTGTGTGTGTGTGTGTGTGTGTGTGTGTGTGTGTGTGTGTGTTCATTTATAATCTCTTTCTTTTTTTTTCCTTCCCTTTTTTTCCAGTTCCCTTTCCCTGTTTTTTTCCTTCCTTTCTTATTCCTTTCCTCCTTTTCCTCCTTTCTTTCTTCCCTTTCCTTCTCTTCTACTCTTCCCTCTTTCATTTCCCTCCTCTCCCCTTCTTCCCTTTCTCCCCACCCTTCCCTCCCCCTTCTTCCTTTTCTCCCCACCCTTCCCTCCCCTTCTTCCTTTTCTCCCCACCCTTCCCTCCCCCTTCTTCCTTTTTTCCCCTCTCCCTTCCCTCCCCCTTCTTCCTTTTCTCCCCACCCTTCCCTCCCCTTCTTCCTTTTCTCCCCAGCCTTCCCTCCCCAGTCTTCCATTTCCCCCCTCTCTCCCTTCCCTCCTCTTCTACTCTCTTCCCTCTTCCCTTCTTTCATTTCCTTCCTCTCCCCTTCTTCCCTTTCTCCCCACCCTAGTCTTCCTTTCCCCCTCTCGCCTTCCCTCCCCTTCTGCTCTTCCCTCTTCCGTCTCCTCCCATGTCTAACCTTCCCTCTCCCCACAGTGGTGCTGGTGACGGGTGTGAGTGGGTACCTGGGTTCCCATGTGGCCAAGCAGCTTCAGGAGGAAGGGTACCGTGTGAGGGGAACCGTCCGTAGCCTGGAGAATGAGGCGAAGGTGGCGCCCCTCAAGAACCTGGTGCCGGACGCGAAGCACCCCCTCGAATTGGTGGCTGCCGACCTGACCAGCGATGAGGGGTGGGACAAGTAAGTCGGGCGGCCGTGTAGTGCGCCTATCTGCAATTGATTTAAAAGTAGTTAATAGCTAGTAGTTGGTTGCTAAAAAATGTGAAATGTTGTATAGAATGAAAGACTTAGCAGTTTACTCATTCGTTACTGCTTTAATTAACCAAAAGGATGAGGCATAGGACAAGTAAGTGGGGGAAATTTTGTAGTGGGTCCATTTGTGATTTTAAAGTAGTTGGTCGCTAAAAAATAAGAAATGTGTTGTTTACAATGAAAGACTTAGCAGTTTACTATTCGTTACTGCTTTAATTAACCAAAAGGATGAGGCATATAACAAGTAAGTGGGGGAAATTTTGTAGTGGGTCCATTTGTGATTTTAAAGTAGTTGGTCGCTAAAAAATATGAAATGTGTTGTATAGAATGACTTAGCAGTTTACGCATTCCTTACTGCTCTAACTGTGTGCCCAGAGTGTCTTCCTGAAATGGGTGGAGTAGGTATATATTCCCTTCTCTTCGCTTCATGTCCAAACGCAAGACAATAGTAAAAAAAAAGATTAGGCCAGCAGATAAAAATACTTGTGAACTATCTTACCATCACTACTACTACTACTACTACTACTACTACTACTACTACTACTACTACTACTACTACTACTACCACTACCACCATGTATCTGCTTCTAATGATAACCTTTTCCTTCCCTGATAAGCAAGTCTCCCCTCCACTCACTCCTTTAGGCAAGAGAGAAAATGGGAAAACGTTGCCGGGATAAACAGAAAACGATACTCAGGTTACACACACACACACACACACACACACACACACACACACAGATGGTCACATTTTTACATGGATATTTCTTCCTTATGTTCATTCTTCCCTTCTTTCTTTCCCTTCCCTTCTTACTCTTTCCCTTCTCTTCCCTTCCCTTTCCCTCTTCCACCCTTCTTCCTTTCCTCCCTTCCTTTCCTACCCTCTCCCTTCCCTTCCCCTCTTCCTCTTCTCTCACTTCCCTTCCCTTTCCCTTCCTCCCTTCCCCTCTCCCTCCCTTCATCCTTTTCTCCTCTTTCCTTTTCCTCCCTCCCTTTCCTACTCCTCTCCCTTCTTCCCTTCCCTTCTCCTTCCTTTTCTCCCCTCTCCCTTCATCATTTTCTCTTCTTTCCTTTCCCTCCCTCCCTTCCCTTCCCTTCTTCCTTTCCTACCCTCTCCCTTCCCTTCCCTCTTCCTCCTCCCCATCTTCCCTTCCTCCCCTTCTTCAACCCTTCTCCTCCTCCTCCTCCTCCTTCTTCCTTCGTCATTTTACATACAAAGGATATATTAGGGTGACAATGAATAACTTGTTTTGATTTTGAAGATGAACCCCACACCCCTCCCTTTCCTCCCCTCACCCCATCTCACCCCACCTTCCTCCCCTCCACACCCATTTCTTCACCCCACACCCCTCCCTTTTCTCTCCTGTCTCCCCCTCTCCCCACCTTCCTCCCCTCCACACCCATTTCTTCACCCCACAGTCCTTCCTTTTCTCTCCTGTCTCCCCCTCTCCCCACCTTCCTCCCCTCCCCACCCATTCCTTCACCCCACACTCCTCCTTCCTTCCCTCCCAACCCATTCCTTCACCCCACAGTCCTTCCTTCCTTTTCTCCTGTCTCCCTCTCTCCCCTTTCTCTTCCCTCTTCTCCCCACCCATTCCTTCACCCCAAACTCCTTCCTTTCTTCTCCCCTTTCTCTCCCCTCCCCCCATAACTTTCTCCCCAATTACCCTTTCTCTCCCCTCCCCTCCTGTCACCTCCATTTCACCCCTCCTCTACCCTCCTCTCCCCTCTTCTAAGCATTCTATCCTCCCCACCTCAACCCTCTCCCTCCTCTCCCCAATTCTCAATATACATAATTTCCTCCCCAACGTTTATCTCCCCTCCCCCTTCTCCTCATCCTCCCTCTCCTCATCTCCCCATACTTTCCTCCCCATACCATTCCTTCACCCCACACCCCTTCTCTCCCCTCCCTTCACCCCTACCCTTCTCTCCCCATCCCACCACACCATTTCTCACCCTTTCCTTCCTCCCATCACCCCATTTCTCACCCCTTCCTCCCACCCATCACCCTATTTATCCCCCCATCCTCCCCTCTCACCCCTTCCTCCCATCACCCCATTTCTCACCCCTTCCTCCCATCACCCCATTTCTCACCCCTTCCTCCCTCCCATTACCCCACTTTTCCACCCCTTCCTCTCTCCCATCACCCTATTTATCCCCCCATCCTCCCCTCTCACCCCTTCCTCCCTCCCATCACCCCATCTCCCCATCACCCCATCTCACCCCTTCCCTCTTCCCCAGGGCGGTGGAGGGGTGCACATTGGTAGCTCACGTGGCAAGCCCATTCCCTGACCAGACCAACCGCGCCGTGCCAGAGGAGGAGGTGCTGGGCCCGGCCAAGGAAGGGACGCTGAGGGTGCTGAGGGCTGTGGCAGCTCAGAACGGGGCTGTCAAGAGGGTGGTTCTGACATCATCCTTTGCTGCAGTGTTTGGTGAGTGAGGGAGGAAGGGAGGGAGATACAGGACCTTAGTTAACTTGTATAATCTCCCTTTTTATAGTCTCCCTTCTTTCCATTTCTTTCGTCCTTTGCTGCAGTGTTTGGTGAGTGAGGGAGGAAGGGAGGGAGATACAGGACCTTAGTTAACCTGTATAATCTCCCTTTTTATAGTCTCCCTTCTTTCCATTTCCTTGTATAATCTCCCTTTTTATAGTCTCCCTTCTTTCCATTTCTTTCGTCCTTTGCTGCAGTGTTTGGTGAGTGAGGGAGGAAGGGAGGGAGATACAGGACCTTAGTTAACTTGTATAATCTCCCTTTTCTCCCCTATTTCCCTTTTTATAGTCTCCCTTCTTTCCATTTCTTTTGTCCTTTGCTGCAGTGTTTGGTGAGGGAGGGAGGAAGGGAGGGAGATACAGGACCTTAGTTAACTTGTATAATCTCCCTTTTCTCCCCTATCTCCCTTTTTATAGTCTCCCTTCTTTCCATTTCTTTCGTCCTTTGCTGCAGTGTTTGGTGAGTGAGGGAGGAAGGGAGGAAGATACAGTAGTTAACCTGTATAATCTCCCTTTTCTCCCCTATCTCCCTTTTTATAGTCTCCCTTCTTTCCATTTCTTTTGTCCTTTGCTGCAGTGTTTGGTGAGTGAGGGAGGAAGGGAGATACAGGACCTTAGTTAACTTGTATAATCTCCCTTTTCTCCCCTATCTCCCTTTTTATAGTCTCCCTTCTTTCCATTTCTTTCGTCCTTTGCTGCAGTGTTTGGTGAGGGAGGGAGGAAGGGAGGGAGATACAGGACCTTAGTTAACCTGTATAGTCTCCCTTTTTATAGAGATACAGGACCTTAGTTAACCTGTATAGTCTCCCTTTTTATAGAGATACAGGACCTTAGTTGACCTGTATAGTCTCCCTTTTTATAGAGATACAGGACCTTAGTTAACCTGTATAATCTCCCTTTTTACAGAGATACAGGACCTTAGTTAACCTGTATAATCTCCCTTTTTTTTTATAGATACAGGACCTTAGTTAACCTGTACAGTCTCCCTTTTTATAGAGATACAGGACCTTAGTTAACC
The DNA here is from genome assembly GCF_024679095.1 of Eriocheir sinensis. Lineage (NCBI taxonomy): Eukaryota > Metazoa > Arthropoda > Malacostraca > Decapoda > Varunidae > Eriocheir > Eriocheir sinensis. The sequence continues at coordinate 597,161 of NW_026110441.1, forward strand.
TGTATAATCTCCCTTTTTATAGAGATACAGGACCTTAGTTAACCTGTATAATCTCCCTTTTTACACAGATACAGGACCTTAGTTAACCTGTATAATCTCCCTTTTTATAGAGATACAGGACCTTAGTTAACCTGTATAATCTCCCTTTTTATAGAGATACAGGACCTTAGTTAACCTGTATAATCTCCCTTTTTACACAGATACAGGACCTTAGTTAACCTGTATAATCTCCCTTTTTATAGAGATACAGGACCTTAGTTAACCTGTATAATCTCCCTTTTTATAGAGATGCAGGACCTTAGTTAACCTGTATAATCTCCCTTTTTATAGAGATACAGGACCTTAGTTAACCTGTATAATCTCCCTTTTTTTTTATAGATACAGGACCTTAGTTAACCTGTATAATCTCCCTTTTTACAGAGATACAGGACCTTAGTTAACCTGTATAATCTCCCTTTTTACAGAGATACAGGACCTTAGTTAACCTGTATAATCTACCTTTTAGAGATACAGGACCTTAGTTAACCTGTATAATCTCCTTTTATAGATACAGGACCTTAGTTAACCTGTATAATCTCCCTTTTTAGAGATACAGGACCTTAGTTAACCTGTATAATCTCCCTTTTTATAGATACAGGACCTTAGTTAACCTGTATAATCTCCCTTTTTATAGAGATACAGGACCTTAGTTAACCTGTATAATCTCCCTTTTTACAGAGATACAGGACCTTAGTTAACCTGTATAATCTCCCTTTTTATAGAGATACAGGACCTTAGTTAACCTGTATAATCTCCCTTTTTATAGATACAGGACCTTAGTTAACCTGTATAATCTCCCTTTTTTTTATAGATACAGGACCTTAGTTAACCTGTATAATCTCCCTTTTTATAGAGATACAGGACCTTAGTTAACCTGTATAATCTCCCTTTTTATAGAGATACAGGACCTTAGTTGACCTGTATAATCTCCCTTTTTATAGAGATACAGGACCTTAGTTAACCTGTATAATCTCCCCTAACCTAGTTTAACCTAACCTTCCTTCCTTCCTTATCTCTATTGTCTCCCTTAAAGGTCTAACCTAACCTTCCTTCCTTCCTTCCTTCCTTCTCTCTGTTAACTTTATCCCTTCCTTTTCCTTCTCTCCCTCTCTCTTTTTTATGTTATCCCTTCCCCCATCACTTCTCTGCTTCCCTTCCCTTTCTCTTCCCTTCCTTTCTTACCTCCTCCTTCCCCTCCCCTTCTTATCCCTTTCCCTCCCTTATCTCTTTCTCCTTTCCCTATCCTCCCTAATCTAACCCTTCCTCTACCCTTCTTTCCCTCACTTCCCTTCCCTTATCTTCCTCTCCCTTCCTTCCCCTGCCATTCCTCTGCTTCCTCTCATCTCCCCTTTCTTATCCCATTTCCCTTTCCTTTCCCTACCCTTCCTTCTCTCCCTTCCCTTCCCTTATCTTCCTCTCCCTTCCTTCCCCTGCCATTCATCTGCTCCCACTCATCTCCCCTTTCCTTTCCTTACCCTTCCTCTGCTTCCCTTCTTTCCTTCTCCCCTTCCCTTCCCCTGTAATCTCTTCTTCCCCTCCATTTACTGACACATAGATTACCCCGTTCCTGCCCACCCGTACACTATCAAGCCCTTACTTTTCAATACCCCCCCTAAGAATGGATCCTCCCTTCCATCCCCCCCTTGCATATACAGATAAAATTCCCTCACATATTTAATTAACAATGGTAAGCCTGAGTAGACATAGAAAACCTAAGTTAACCTGGCAACTTCGGCTCAAAACACCTAATTCGGGCTAATTGTAGGTGGTGGCATAGAGCAACCCACCATGCATGCCCTGGGTCATTGTGGTGGGTGAGTGATCTTGAGGTGGGCTTTTATGTCATAGGTGGTGCTGTAAGGTCATGGCAGACTGAAATAGCTATCCATACAGTAAGCACTTGTCAAATTCTCTAAAGTAGACAACAAGCGACTCTCGGCTAGATGCCAAAGAACGGAGTTTGAGTAAAGTTGAATTTTTTTAATGGCTTTGTGGTTATGAGAGGAGCACTCTGATATACGTTCCATGCTCTTTTCTTAGTCTCAAAATGCAGTGTAATATTGATGTTTCTCGGCCACCTCTCGGCTTTCCCATCGCCGAAGCCCGCGGGGTAATAATGTTGATATTTTTTTTTTTTTTTTTTTTTTTTTCATAAAGTAAATATTAGCCCATGGTCCGCTGCTCTAGACTCCCCGTCCCCTCTTCACATACCCTAAAGTAACCCCTCCCTAAAGTAACCCCTTCCCCCTTCCTCCCCACTTCCCATACCCTAAAGTAACCCCTTCCCCCTTCCTCCCCACTTCCCATACCCTAAAGTAACCCCTTCCCCCTTCCTCCCCACTTCCCATACCCTAAAGTAACCCCTTCCCCCTTCCTCCCCACTTCCCATACCCTAAAGTAACCCCTTCCCCCTTCCTCCCCACTTCCCATACCCCTGAACCTCCCCTCCTGTCACCTCCAATTCACCCCTCCTCTACCCTCATTTCCCCTCTTTTAATTAAACATACCCCACCTCACCTTATCACCCCTCTCCCCTCTCCCCTCCTCTCCCCATTTCTTCCTCCCCAATTTTTCTCTCATTCCTTCTTTCCCCTTCCCTCCCCTGTGGCCATACCCCTGAACTAACCCCTCCCCCCCTTCCCCCAGGTGAGACCGCAGCGGACCCCAACAAGAAGTACAATGAAGAGGACTGGACCGACCCTGAGTCTCCCACCCTCGACTCCTACACCAAGTCCAAGGCCGTGGCGGAGAAGGCTGCCTGGGACTTCCTCAAGGAGCTCCCAGGTGAGGGGGGGGGAAGGGAAGGGGTAAGGAAGGGAAGGGAAAGGGAAGGGAAGGGAAGGGAAAGGAAGGAAGGAAGGAAAGGGAAGGAAATAGAAGGGAATGAAAGGAAAGTATGGCAGTAAAGAGAAGGGAAGGGGAGAGGAGAAGAAGGGATGGGAAGGGAAGGGAAAGGAAGGAGAGGATAGGAAAGGGAAAGGAAGGAAGGAAAGGGAAGGAAATAGAAGGGAAGGGGAGAGGAGGAGAAGGGAAGAGAAGGGAAGGGAAGGAAGGAGATGAAGGGAAGGAAATAGGAAGGGAAGGAGAGGAGAAGAAGGGAAGAGAAAGAAAGGGAAGGGAAAGGGAAAGGAAGGAAGGAAAGGGAAGGAAATAGAAGGGAAGGGGAGAGAAGGGAAGGGAAGAGAAGGGAAGGGAAGGGAAAGGAAGGAGAGGATAGGAAAGGGAAAGGAAGGAAGGAAAGGGAAGGAAATAGAAGGGAAGGGGAGAGGAGAAGGGAAGGGAAGGGAAAGAGAGGGTAGGGTAGGGAAGGGAAAGGAAGGAAGGAAAGGGAAGGAAATAGAAGGGAAGGGGAGAGGAGAAGAAGGGAAGAGAAGGGAAGGGAAGGGAAAGGAAGGAGAGGGTAGGGAAGGGAAAGGAAGGAAGGAAAGGGAAGGAAATAGAAGGGAAGGGGAGAGAAGGGAAAGGAAGGGAAGGATAAAAAGGATAAAGGAAGGGCAGAAAAGACATCAGACCGGATCAAAACTTCTCCAGAACTTCCTCCACCTCCTATACCCTCATACAACCTCCCCTCCCTCCCCCCGTCACCCCATAACACCCCTTCCATCACCCCCACAGAGGAGCAGAAGTTCGAGCTTGCCGTCATCAACCCCACACTGATCTTTGGCCCCCCACTGATTGAGGCACACAAGTCCGCTACATCAGTGATTCTCATGGCAAACATCGTCAACAAGGCCTACCCTGGGGTGCCCCGCGTGCAGTTCCCCGTGTGTGATGTGCGCGATGTGGCCAAGGCGCATGTTAAGGTGGGTGTTTTAGGGGGGGGGTAGAGGGGGGGGGGGTGTATGTGTGTATGTGTGGCCAAATCGCATGTCAAAGTGTGTGTTTTAGGGGGGGGGGGTAGAGGGGGGGGTTTGTATGTGTGTGTGTGTGGCCAAGGCGCATGTTAAGGTGGGTGTTTTAGGGGGGGGGTAGAGGGGGAGGGGTTGTATGTGTGTATGTGTGGCCAAATCGCATGTCAGTGTGTGTTTTAAGGTGTGTGTGTGTGTGTGTGTGTGTGTGTGTGTGTGTGTGTGTGTGTGTGTGTGTGTTCCTTTCTAATTTCTTTCCTTCTCTTTTTCTTATTTTTCCCTCTTTTCTTTCCTTCTTTTTCCAGTTCCCTCCTCCATAGAAACCTAACCTAACCTAACATCTATATAAACCTATGTAAACCTAACCTAACATCTATATAAACCTATGTAAACCTAACCTAACAAATATATAAACCTATGTAAACCTAACCTAACCTAACATCTATATAAATCTATGTAAACCTAACCTAACCTAACATCTATATAAATCTATGTAAACCTAACCTAACCTATATAAACTTATGTTAACCTAACCTAACATCTATATAAACCTATGTAAACCTAACTTAACATCTATATAAACCTATGTAAACCTAACCTAACCTAACATCTATATAAACCTATGTAAACCTAACCTAACATCTATATAAACCTATGTAAACCTAACCTAACATCTATATAAACCTATGTAAACCTAACCTAACATCTATATAAACCTATGTAAACCTAACCTAACCTAACCTAACACACCCTCACAGACACACTTTCCCACCCTTACACACCCTCACACACCTCCCACTCACACCTCACACACCCTCACAGACACACTTTCCCACCCTTACACACCCTCACACACCTTCTCCCACTCACACCTCCCTCACCCCTACAGGCGCTCACCTTACCCGAGGCCGCCAGTAACCGTCACATCATCCTCACCGAGTCGCTGTGGTATAGAGACATCGCCGCGTCTGTCGCCAAGGAGTTCAGGCCCCAGGGGTACTCGATCGCCACTGCCCAGCTGCCCTATGCCCTCATGTGGCTTGCTGGGTGCTTCAATAAGGGGGTACGGAACTCCATCCTCCCGCGCATTGGCAAGACTCTGTCGGTGGATAATAAGAGGGTGAGTATTGGGGTGGGTGTGAGGGCGGGATGAAAGATGGGAGGGGAAGGGAAGGGAAGGGATAAGGAAGGAAGGGAAGGGATATGGAAAGAAGGAAAGGGAAGGGAATGGAATGGAAAGGAAGGGAAGGGAAGAGATAAGGAAGGAAGGGAAGGGATATGGAAAGAAGGAAAGGGAAGGGAATGGAATGGAAAGGAAGGGAAGGGAAGAGATAAGGAAGGAAGGGAAGGGAAGGGCAGGGATATGGAAAGAAGGAAAGGGAAGGGAAGGGAAGGGAATGGAATGGAAAGTAAGGGAAGGGAAGAGATAAGGAAGGAAGGGAAGGGAAGGGCAGGGATATGGAAAGAAGAAAAGGGAAGGAAAGGGAAGGGAATGGAATGGAATGGAATGGAAGGGGATGGAATGGAAAGGAAGGGAAGGGAAGGAAAGGGAAAGGAAAGGAAGGGAAGGGGATGGAATGGAAAGGAAGGGAAGGGTATAGAGTGGAAGGAAAGGGAAAGGAAAGGAAGGGAAGGGAAGGGAATGGAAAGGAAGGGAAGGTATAGGGAGTGGAAGGGAAGGGAAGGATAGGGAAAGGAAAGGAAGGGAAGGGAAGGGAATGGAAAGGAAGGGAAGGGTATAGAGTGGAAGGGAAGGGAAGGAAAGGGAAAGGAAAGGAAGGGAAGGGAATGGAATGGAAAGGAAGGGAAGGGTATAGAGTGGAAGGGAAGGGAAGGAAAGGGAAAGGAAAGGAAGGGAAGGGAAGGGAATGGAAAGGAAGGGAAGGGTATAGGGTGGAAGGGAAGGGAAGGGAAGGGAAGGAAAGGGAAAGGAAAGGAAAGGAAAGGAAGGGAAGGGAATGGAAAGGAAGGGAAGGGAAGGGTATAGAGTGGAAGGAAAGGGAAGGGAATGGAATGGAAAGGAAGGGAAGGGGATGGAATGGAAAGGAAGGGAAGGGTATAGAGTGGAAGGGAAGGGAACAGAAAGGAAGGGAAGAGAAGGGAAAGGTATGGAAGGAAGGGAAGGGTATAGAGTGGAAGGGAAGGAAAGGAAAGGAAGGGAAGGTTATGGAATGGAAATGAAGGGAAGGGAATAGAGTGGAAGGGAATGGAAAGGAAAGGAAGGGAAGGGAATGGAATGGAAAGGAAGGGAAGGGTATAGAGTGGAAGGGAAGGGAAGGGAAAGGAAAGGAAAGGAAGGAAAGGGAATGGAATGGAAAGGAAGGGAAGGGTATAGAGTGGAAGGGAAGGAAAGGGAAAGGAAAGGAAAGGAAGGGAAGGGAAGGGAAGGGAAAGGAAGGGAAGGGTATAGAGTGGAAGGGAAGGGAAGGAAAGGGAAAGGAAAGGAAGGGAAGGGAATGGAATGGAAAGGAAGGGAAGGGTATAGAGTGGAAGGGAAGGAAAGGGAAAGGAGAGGAAGGGAAGGGAAAGGACAGGAAGATAGACAGCTTTGGATAGGGGACAATTTCGGACAGATAGACAGTTTTTGGGTAGAGAGAGGACAGGTTCAGACAGATAGAGGACGAAGGGAAAAGAAGAGAAGGGAAGGGAGAGAAGGAAAGGGAACAGAAAGGAAGGGAAGGGAAAGGAGAGAAGAAAAGGGAACAGAAAGGAAGGGAAGGGAAGGGAAAGAGGTATGAAAGGAAGGGAAAGGAAAGGAAAGGAGAGGAAGGGAGAGAAGGAAAGGGAAGGGAAAGAGGTATAGAAGGAAGAAAATGGAAGGGAAAGGAAGGGTAAGAAAAAGAAGAGAAAGGAAGGGAAAGAAGTATGGAAGGAAGGGAAAGGGAAGGGAAGGGAAAGAGTATGGAAGGGAAGGGACGGGAATAGAATAGAAGGGAAGGGAAGAAAAAGGAAGGAAGGAAAGGGAACAGAAAGGAAGGGAAGAGAAGGGAAAGATGTATGGAGGGAAGGGAAGGCAGGGTAAGAAAAAGAAGGGAAAAGAAGGGAAGAGAAAGAAAGTAAAGGGAAGAGAAAGGAAGGGAAGGGAAGAGAAGGGAAAGAAGTATGGGAGTGAGGAAAAGGAAGGGAACGGAAAGCAGAATTTGAGATCGACATGACATAAGGGCGTGTCAGCGGAAGGGGACTCTCCATAAAGGTACAGACTCTCTCCCTCTCCACTATCCCTCCCTCTCCACCTTCCTCCACCTCCCCCCACTCACTCCCTATGCCCCTACAGATGGTGGAGGTGCTGGGGGTGGAGCCGACAGCGCTGGACTGCACCGTACAGGACATGGTCTATGCGATGGTGGACCTGGGCATTGTGAAGAAGGCCAAGAAATACAAACAGGTTGGTTCAAGCAGCCCCGGCCAGCGACAAGCATGGCAGCCCAGCGACTAGTGTGTTTGCGTCTGTGTGTGTGTGTGTGTGTGTTTGTGTGTGTGTGTGTGTGTGTGTGTGTGTGTGTGTGTGTGTGAGCTATGTCCGTCACCCAGAATAAAACGCACACAAACGCAAGATAGTTTTAAATGAAGGAAGAAAAATAATTAGTTTTGAGAGTTTAGAATGGATGGAGAGAGGACAGATCGGGATGGAGGACAGTATTGGACAGAGAGAGGACAGTTTTGGACAGAGGACAGTATTAGACAGACAGGACAGTTTTGGACAGATAGAGGACAGTTTCAGACAGGACAGTTTGGACAGAGAGAGGACAGTTTTGGACAGACAGAGGACAGTTTTGGACAGACAGAGGACAGTTTTGGACAGACAGAGGACAGTTTTGGACAGACAGAGGACAGTTTTGGACAGACAGAGGACAGTTTTGGACAGACAGAGGACAGTTTTGGACAGAGAGGACAGTTTTGGACAGAGAGAGGACACTTTTGGACAGAGGACAATTTTGGACAGAGGACAGTTTTGGACAGACAGGACAGGTTTGGACAGAGGACAATATTGGACAGAGAGAACAATTTTGGATAGACAGGAGAATTTCAGGTAGATAGAGGACAGTTTTGGACAGACAGAGGACAGTTTTGAATGGAAGAGAGAGGACAAGTTTGAATGAGAGGACAATTTCCGATAAGAGGTCAAATTTGAATGCTGCTTATGCTGTGAGATGCCTGTTATGCTGTTGCTAATGCTTACAGATGAAGGAAAAAAATTATATTGGTTAAGTTTATAATAGTATCTCTTGTAGTAGTGATTTCAATGTGGTGAGAGATTATCAGGTCTGTTCAGTAGTGAGTGTTGTTGATTCAGAAAGCTTGTGTTATGAGGATTATAGTGTACAAGGGGGAGGAGGGGGAGGAGGAGGAGGAGGAGGAGGAGGTAGGAGATGGAGAAGGAGGAAGAGGGAGAAGGAGGAGGAGGAAGATGGAGAAGGAGGAGGAGGAAGATGGAGAAGGAGGAGGAGGAAGATGGAGAAGGAGGAAGATGAAGAAGGAGGAGGAGGAGGAGGAGGAAGATGAGAAAGAGGAGGAGGAGGAGGAGGAGATAGTGGACAGGGAGAAGAAAAGAGTGGAGGAGGTATTGTACAGGAAAGGGAGGAGAGAGAGAGAGGGTTGCAGTAGATGGGAGGAGGAGGAGGAGGAGGAGGAGGAGGAGGAGGAGGAGGAGGTAGAAGACAGGGAGGAAAGGATCATAGATGGAAGGGGAAGTGGAGGGAAGAGGGTTAAGGAATGGAGTTACAGGAGGAGGAGGAGAGGAAGGAGGAGGAGGAGGAGGAGGAGGTTGCAGGAAAAAAAATAGAAAAATAGAAAGAGGAAAATATACAGAAAAGATTAGAAGGGATTAGGAAGGAAGAAAGGGATTAGGAGGAGGAGGAGGAAGAAGAAAGATGAGGAGGAGGAGGAGGAGGAAGATGAAGAAGGAGGAGGTAGGAGGAGGTAGGAGATGGAGAAGGAGGATGAGAAGGGAAAAGGAGGAGGAAGAGATTTGGGCGTGGGGCGTTTGGAGCCTTCTAATCGCTTCAAAATATCCCTCAAAACTATAAAAATGTTGCCCCTTCTACACTATACGCCTCATATTGTAGTGCATCATGTGTGTGTTTACCATGGTACAAAATGCCAAGGAGCTCAAACATTCCATTTCCGCTGTTTTCCCTTTAGTATGTGATCGCAAGTCTGGTGTATCTTTGAGTGTGGTAGGATGGATTGCAAGCTTTCCACAATGCTTACTGACGAAGGTTTGAAATTCTCATTGACGGCCTGCAAGGTTGAATTACTCTAGTCTGTTTCACCAGGATATCACAGGCAGCTGCACTCCCTCATGCCCTTCAGTTTTGACGGGGCAGATGTCAGCCAATCACAGCGCTGGAAAAGTTTAGTCTGCTTGGCCTGGGAAGCTTGCTCTGTGCTCCCATTGCCTCACTGTACTATGTGATGCTTAAAAAATATGTCAACACCGCAAAGTTGCCTTGAAATATCGAACTGTCAAAGATTATGATGAGACCAAAATCATAGCCATAAGTACACTGTTAACTTGGATATAGATAGAAATATGAGCTTGTTTTTACCGTATTAAAAATATCTTCATTCATCACATGATATCTACGAGAAAAAATAATTAGTCATCCTGTTTTAACCCAGTAGCAGCGACGGGCCAAATTTGTGGCTTTACCGTGTAGCAGCGACGGGCCAAATTTGTGGCTTTACCGTGTAGCAGCGACGGGCCAAATTTGTGGCTTTACCGTGTAGCAGCGACGGGCCAAATTTGTGGCTTTACCGTGTAGCAGCGACGGGCCAAATTTGTGGCTTTACCGTAGCAGCGACAGGCCAATTTGTGGCTTTACCGTGTAGCAGCGATGGGCCAAATTTGTGGCTTTACCGTGTAGCAGCGACGGGCCAAATTTGTGGCTTTACCGTGTAACAGCGACGGGCCAAATTTGTGGCTTTACCGTGTAACAGCGACAGGCCAAATTTTTGCCATGATATAAACCCCCCAAAATAGATGATGCATAATCTGATCACAAATGCTTCGATATATATTATGAAGTGGTTTGTGTGAGTGGCGATTTTTTCTCATTTTTCTCGCTGGGAGGGACCATTAAGAAACATGATCCCCGCTGCTACCGGGTTAAAAACTTAATGTTATAGAAAATGACACAAGGATGGCAATGCTACTTGGATACACATACAGGCCTTGTGGTATTCCAGATAGTATTAGAACACTAAGAACATAGTACAGATTCGTGACACCAGCGGCCAGGGCAGAAGCAAAGTGAGGGGTTCTGCTCGGTGATTGGCTGCCACTGAGCTAATAAAAATCGAGAGAGAAAAAGAGAAGGTGTGGCTGCCTGTAATATCCTGGTGAAACAGATTATAGTGTTGTGATCTCCCAGGCTTTTCAGATATGCATGATTGAGATGTATTTTACCAGGGATAGTCTAGCGCCCATATCAGATGTTTCCAGGCTCACACACACTTGGTAATGTTGTGGATTTTAGTACAAGAAGTGCGTGATTATAGATTTTTTTAACATTTTTCTTTCATTCTGTATCAATTTTACCAGGGACAGCTTAGCGCCCATATCAGATGTTTCCAGGCTCACACACACTTGGTAATGTTGTGGATTTTAGTTCAAGAAGTGCTTGATTATAGATTTTTTAAACATTTTTCTTTCATTCTGTGTCAATTTTACCAGGGACAGCCTAGCGCCCATATCAGATGTTTCCAGGCTCAGACACACTTGGTAATGTTGTGGATTTTAGTACAAGAAGTGCAGATTATAGATTTTTTAAACATTTTTCTTTCATTCTGTATCAATTTTACCAGGGACAGCCTAGCGCCCATATCAGATGTTTCCAGGCTCACACACACTTGGTAATGTTGTGGATTTTAGTACAAGAAGTGCGTGATTATAGATTTTTTTAACATTTTTCTTTCATTCTGTGTCAGTTTTACCAGGGACAGCCTTGCGCACATATCAGATGTTTCCAGGCTCACACACACTTGGTAATGTTGTGGATTTTAGTACAAGAAGTGCGTGATTATAGATTTTTTTTACATTTTTCTTCCACTCTGTGTCAAGTTTACCAGGGACAGCCTAGCACCCCTATCAGATGTTTCCAGGCTCAGACACACTTGGTAATGTTGTGGATTTTAGTACAAGAAGTGCGTGATTATAGATTTTTTTTAACATTTTTCTTCCACTCCGTTTCAAGTTTGGGGGATGACCAGACAGATGAGGTAAAGCTTGTCGTCATATCATTTCGTTAACTGTATATTTTTTCTTTGTCTTCCCACTGGAGTTCACAAAAGAGGATGATCGTAAAGTACAAATTCACACATCGTAACCCTGATAAAATAATCTTCTAAGTCATTTTTCAGCGTTTTCCAGGTTTTTCTCTATGTCAATCTTTTAACATGTGACGGCCGTTCTTGTGTAGTTGCCTTCGTCATTCAGGGTTTGAGTACTCTAGAATTGGCCTTTTCGTTTCTGCCTAAATCTTAACCCGGTAGCTGCGGGGATCATGTTTCTTAAAAGCCCCTATAAGCGAATTAATCAGAAAAATATCATCACTCACACAAACCATTTCATAATATATATCAAAGCATTTGTGGTCAGTTTATGCATCATCTATTTTTTGGGGGGTTTATATCATGGCACAAATTTGGCCCGTCGCTGGTACACGGTAAAGCCACAAATTTGGCCCGTCGCTGGTACACGGTAAAGCCACAAATTTGGCCCTTTGCTGCTACACGGTAAAGCCACAAATTTGGCCCGTCGCTGGTACACGGTTAAGCCACAAATTTGGCCCGTCGCTGCTACACGGTAAAGCCACAAATTTGGCCCGTCGCTGCTACACGGTAAAGCCACAAATTTGGCCCGTCGCTGCTACACGGTAAAGCCACAAATTTGGCCCGTCGCTGCTACCGGGTTAAGCCAAATGTTTACCAAGGTGACGATATACTCTCTCGCTAAATCAGCTTCCTCGAGGTTGGGCGTTCTGTATCGTCTCCGCCAGTTCTTTCCCCCCCCCCAGATACTGTCTAAATACAAGGACCTTATCTACTATAGTATGGAGTATATATTTCATTGTGTGTGTGGGTGTGGGTGTGCCTGTGTGTGTGTGTGGGAGGGGTTCAACACACACACACACACACACACACACACACACAAGGAAAGATGCTTGAGAGACGTAAAAAAATATAGCTTCCCGCAAAGAAATATAGAGGTTTGGAACAGACTAAGTGAGGATGTAATATCGGCGAGGAGTGTGCAAAGCTTTAAGGAAAAATTGGATAAATATAGATATGGAGACAGGATCACACGAGGGTAAGCCCAGGCCCTGGAAAACTACAACTAGGTAAACACACACAGACCTTTCGTATAGAGTGGAGTCTAAGGGCCACTTTCACAGTTGTTTAGAATTTCCACTTAAAACTGGCTGATGGGGTAGTGGAGGCTGTGAGGTTAGCCTAGCCCCGCACCTTACCACACACTCTCAACACCTCTCCCTTCCTCTGCAGCTGCCACTACCCCCATAGGCTAGTTTCACGTGGAGAGCTATTGTGTCGATCGGCGCCATTGGTAAAGATCAAAACAAACAATGACTGTGGAAGCGTCCCTAAGGCTCTTCGTCTCATCAACTCCCGTCCTCTTGATAGTCTTCTGCTTCGTAAATCACGCCGCAGTGTTGCATCAGTAGGGTAGTTTTTTCTCCTCCTTTTTCTTCCCTTGAGCTGTCTTCTTAGCCATAAAAAAAAAGGGAAAATAAAAAAAATATGGAGAAATGAATTTAGGAAGGTTTTATCGTAGTCAAGATCGGTTTTGTCAACTTTCCGGTTTATTGTAGTGAAAATAAAAGGTGAAGCACATGTTTCTTTAGCTTGTAAGAATGTCATGCAACAGATAGCGAGATGGCGCCACTATAAACCTTTGTCTGTGCCATCAACGGGCTGGGGCCAACCATCAGGCCCCACCAACATTAAGAAAAATAAATAAATAATAATAATAATAAAATATAATTGTCTTTGTGTGTGTTACATGTGGTGGTGGTGGTGGTGGTGGTGACAGTTTGAGGTAAGCGGTGGTTAATACATATTTTTAATCTCTAAATTCTGTGCAAGTCGCAAAGTCACACACGCATAGCACAGTCACCCTCTGTCCAGCGCACCAAGACTTCCGCCAGACTTATTAAACGTGGTGTCAATACTTGTCAAGTTAAGTGGCTAGTCTTGCCCTTCACCCCGCCAGCTTCAGCAAACTTGAGGCTGTGAGTGGCTGAGGAACAGACAGATATGAAGTGACTGTGAGGGCAGCACAACAGCCTGGGGTGTGCATCACTGTGCTCCTCAAATACCCAAGCAGCCGATAGTATTCATTTATTTATTTGTCTTTTTCACAACAATCATTGTTGCCAGGCATTTTTGATTACAAAATAAAGCCAGGCATCAGAGCTGGCATCCTGCCCTGGCGCTTATGCCGTCACCGGACCTGTGAGGGACCTTCATAATGCCACGCGTCACCACGGCCTCCAACTTACGTTGAACAGTGTTGGCCACGCTGACCCAGGGACACTACAGCAGTGGTTCACAACTTTCTTTGTCCCGTTCCCCTTCCAGTCACTTTACATCAGTGGACCCCTACAATGAAACAGGTTAAGCCAGCAAAATTAATAGAAGATTTTTCTGCAAACAATGAATATATTCATGTGAAATGCCTTGCATTGTTATGCTGACCAAGCTGTGGGCCTGTTGATATGAAAGCAGAAGTTGTTCCGTACAGCAGACTGCGGACCCCTTGAAATTCTGCCGTGGACCCACGGCTGGGAGCCAAAGCACTCATCACATGTTTGGGCAGAAACAGCCACACTTAAGTGCATGAGGTAATTCCATTTTGGGGAAGGAGTTTGTTAGAAGCGCTAGATTTCACAGAGACAAGTTGACACATTACAAACTCGGTCATAAAAATCAATACAAATAAAATCAACCAACCGGCTCAGCGCCCTTGAAAAAACAGGCCTAAGAAGACAAGCGCGTCACAGCGGCGTTGAGGACCGGTGCCACGTTTAAAGAATCTGGCGTGAGTCCTCCAAGTCTTCCTAACTAAATACAGAGTGACAAGAACGGAGAACATGACCTCCAATGAACGTATTCCACTGAGGCGTGTTTGTGCATGCGTCTGTGTGCACCCCTCTGGCCCACGCTGAGATTTATTGATATATATATTATTTTTTTTATTAATACCACCACCACCACCACCACCACCACCTGCGTGACACCACATCATCACCACTTCAACTGTATGACCTCACCACCTCCACCACCTCCACAATACACCACTTTTCCTCCATAATGACCACCACCACCACCACCACTAAATCTATTATCATTGTTATTGTTATTATTATTATTATTATTATTGTTGTTATTATTATTATTATTATTATATTTACTATTATTATTATGACACACACACACACACACACACACACACACACACACACACACACACACACATTGACGTCCACAGACAGACTGACCAGGTGTGTGTGTGTGTGTGTGTGTGTGTGTGTGTTGAGGTGTACATGATGCTGTTTCATGGTGACTTGCAGGTACACACAAGGACACACACACACACACACACACACACACACACACAAAGGGTAGTCACATTCATCATTACAAGGTCGTGTGTGTGTGTGTGTATATGTGTGTGTGTGTGTGTGTGTGTGTGCGTGTGTGTGTTATATTATTTTATCACAATTTTTAAGCAATGAAAATATTTCCTTCCCTTCCCCTCCCTTCCTCCCCTTTCCCCTCCCCTCCCTTCCCTTCCCTCCCCTTCCCTTCCCTTCCCTTCCCTTCCTTCCCTCCTCCTTTCCCTTCCTTCCCTTCCTTCCCTTCCCCTTCCCTTCCCCTTCCTTCCCTTCCTTCCTTCCATCTACTTCTCCCCCTAATCAATATTCCCATCAATCAACTTCCCTTCCCTCATTGCCTCTCCCTTCCCTCCCCTTCCCTTCCCTCTCTTCCTTTCCAATTCCCATCCCTTTCTTCTTTCTCTCCTTCCCTTCCCTTTCTTCTCTCTCCTCCTTCATTCCTTCCCTTCTCCCCTCCCTTCCTTCCCATTCTTCCTTTCCTTCCTTTCCTCCTCTTTCCTTCCTCCCTTCCTTCCCTCTCCTCCACCACTTCCTTCCCCTCCCATCCCCTTCCCATCCTTCCTTTCCCTTCCCTTCCTTTCTCTTTCCTCCTCTCCCTTCCTTCCATCCCCTTCCTTCCCTCTCCTCCATCCCTTCCTTCCCCTTCCCTTTTTCTCTCCTCCTCTCCCTTCCATCCCCTCCCATCACCTTCCCATCCTTCCTATCACCCCTTCCCCATTTCTCTTCCCAATTAACTTACCCATTCTCCCATTTCCAGGTTGGGTCGAGAGCTGAGGTCCCCGCTGTGAATGGGGAGGTGGAGGAGGAAACCAAGGAAGGGAAACAGGAGGAGGAGAAGGAGAAGGAAGAGGGAGAGAAAGAGTTGGAGCCTGAAGATAAAGGTGAGAGAGAGAGAGAGAGAGAGAGAGAGAGAGAGAGAGAGAGAGAGAGAGAGAGAGAGAGAGAGAATGAAAGAATGAAAATGTGAAAAGTAAATATATAGAGAGAGAGAGAGAGAGAGAGAGAGAGAGAGAGAGAGAGAGAGAGAGAGAGAGAGAGAGAGAGAGAGAGAGAGAGAGACCTAACCCACTCATAACCATCATCTTCCCTTCTTCTTCCATCTCCTCTTCCAAAAACAGAGAAGAAAGAAGACGAGGAAATCAAACCGAAGGAAGACGAGAAGAAGGAAGAGAAGGAGGCGGAGGATGAGAAGAAGGAGGAGGAGGAGAAGAAGGAAGAGAAGGAGAAGAAGGAGGAGAAGTGAAGGATGAAGAGGAGGAGTCGGAGCGAGGATTTCAGCGACGCAGCGGAGGTCAGCGATATTTCCAAGGTGCGAATTTGGATCAGCCTGAGTTTTGATGCCCCTAATGATTGCGGCGCGATGGTCCACACATACAAGTGAGAAGACGCACATGAAAACGCACACACACGCACACAGAGACACATATTGACACCCCAGATTACAAACGCACACATATACACACACACACATACACACATACACATCAGAAATCACACATACACGCACACAGAGACACATATTGACACCCCAGATTACAAACGCACACATATACACACACACACATACACACACACATCAGAAATCGCACATACACACACACACACACATCAGAAATCGCACATACACACACACACACGCACACACAGACGTACATCGACACCCATGGATACATACACACATATATTTCGCGCACACACACACACGCACACACATACATGGACCCACAATACGCACACACATACATACATACATACATACATACATTGCTGTTTTGGCTATTACTGTTGCTATTGTGAGAGAGAGAGAGAGAGAGAGAGAGAGAGAGAGAGAGAGTCACCCACCCACCCACTGCTGCATTCCTGCCTTATATTAAAAATCGCATCTTCACACACACACAGCTCACGTTTTGGACAAGTTAGGACATGTTCGGACACGTTTTTGTACTCGTTTTCTACCGCGGAATATAGCTGACAACAAAATAGTCACTGAGTTGGAATAGTCAAAGTTTGTACCATTTTTACATTGGGATAGTTTTTCGTACCCTGCCTAGTGAGGAGAATAGTCTAGAGGGAAAGTATACAGAAAGGATACTACTATGACCACTACTACTACTACTACTACTACTACTACTACTACTACTACTATTGCTACTAATACTAAGAAGAAGAATAAGTTAGTCACCGCAATAGATGTTAACGTGTAAAGAAAGAGAGAAGGGAAAGAGAAGAAGGGAATAAGGAAAGGAGGAAAGAGAGAGAAAGGAGGGAATGAGAGAGAGGGAAAAAGAAAGAAAGAAAAGAGGAGGAGGAGAGAAAGAAAGAAGAATGAGAAGGGATGAAAATGAGTGAACGGAGTATGAAAAAAAAACAAAAAATCTCAGTAAGAAATTTTAAGACAGACAAATATGATTACAAACAAACAAACAAACAAACAAATCAATCTTTTTTTTTTTTCAATTTTCCTTCCCTCCCTTTCTTCCTCCTCCTCCTCCTCCTCCTCCTTCTCTTCCGTGTTCCTCTCTTCTCCTCCTCCTAGCTTTCCTCTCTTCTTTCTTTCCCTCCCTTTCTTCCTCCTCCTCCTCCTCCTCCTCCTCCTAGCTTTCCTCTCTTCTCTCCTTTTCTCTCCTTCTTCCCTCCCTTTCCTCCTCCTAGCTTTCCTCTCTTCTTTCTTTCCCTCCCTTTCTTCCTCCTCCTCCTCCTCCTCCTCCTAGCTTTCCTCTCTTCTCTCCTTTTCTCTCCTTCTTCCCTCCCTTTCCTCCTCCTCCTCCTCCTCTTCCTCTGTGTTCCTCTCCTCTCCTCCTCCTCCTCCTAGCTTTCCTCTCTTCTCTCCTTTTCTCTCCTTCTTCCCTTCCTTTCCTCCTTTTTCCTCTCCTTTCCTCTTTCTTTTCCTTCCTCTCCTCCTCCTCCTCCTCCCTTTTCTCTTCCTTTCCTCTCTTTTCTCTCCTTCTCCTCTTCTCTTTCTCTCCATTTTCTCTTTTCCTCATCTCTCTCTCTTCCTCCTTCTCTTTCTCTCCTCTCCTCTCTCTCAATCCCTTTTCCTCTTCCTCCTCCTTTCCTCTCTCCATTTTCTCTCTTCCTCCTCTCTCTCCTTCCCTTCTGTCTCCATTCCTCCTCTTCTTTCACTCCTCCTCCTCCTCCTCCTCTCCCCATACACTGCGAACAAACATACGAACAAACAAACACCCGACCAAACAATTAAAACATCGCCACAAACAACGGCAAACCAACGTACGAACATACACCGAGTCCTCCTCTCAAGCCTAAAGTGTTATGGTTAGGATTTTAAGCTTAGAGAAAAACAAAGAAAAAAAAACAAGGAGAAGAAGAAGAAGGAAACATAGACAGAAAATGAATGTAAAATTGTGTCGACGAGAGAAAGAAAGAAAGAAAGAAAGATAGCATGAGAGAGAGAGAGAGAGAGAGAGAGAGAGAGAGAGAGAGAGAGAGAGAGAGAGAGAGAGAGAGAGAGAGAGAGAGATGAAATTGAAGTTAGTTGACGATTGAAAAAATAAATTGAAAAGTGGAGGAAAAAAAAGAAAATCAGAAAGAAAAGAAAGAAATTGAAGAAGTTAGTTGAAGATTGAAGAAAAAAAAGATACAAAAATAATAAAAAATGTGAATTAAGAAAGAAAAATATATCAACAAAAAGAAAGAAAGGAAGAAACGGAAGGAAAACAAGATACGTTAAGTTAAAAAAAATAAAAAGGAAAGTGATTTAGTGGACGACAAGAAAGTGAAGGAAAGAAAGAAAGAAAAAGATGAAGTGAAAGAAAAAGGAGGAAGAGAAGGGAAGGGAGATAAGGAAGGAGGAGAAGGAGGAAGAGAGGGAAGGAAAACTGACCCCAAGCAAAGGAAGGGAGACAGAGAAGGAGGATAAAGAAAGGAAGGAAAACGAGGGAAGGAAGAACTGGAACTGAGGAAGATGTACGTTTTCTTAAGGGTCGTTACTCTGGGGCAAATCTGTGGATCTTCCGTCAAAACTCGATTTCCGCTGGCCTGGTTTTCATTTCCGTGGTTTTCCGGCGTGACCGCGATCTAGGACGACAGTATTGCTCACCATCATCATCATCAGCAATAACAAGAAACAAATGAGAGTCACGCTTGCGGAAATCGTGGTTTGACTGAAGATCCACGGAAAATTTGGCAAGGTTAATTTTCCTAGTAGATGAAGGAAGATTAGAACCTGTGAGTCAGTACTTTTATAAGGTCTGTACGCTGACCAATAGACGAAAGGAGAATTGGAACCTTGTGCATTTTGGAGTCTGTTGTCACTAATTTTAATACCTTTTTTAACACCCAAGAAAGACGGAGAATCAGAACCCTTTTCCACTTTCAACACTAACCAATAGATGACAGAATTTTGTGCTTTTTGGAGTCTATTGTCACTAATTTAAATACGTTTTTTATGCCCAGAAAGACGGAGAATTTTGTGCTTTTGAGAATCTATTGCTACGACTTTTAATACTTTTTTACATGGAGAAATAGAGGAGAATTGGAACCCTTTGCCAATACTACTCAAAGGGTTTCTACACCGACCAATAGATGAAAGAAGAATTAGAACCTTTTAATACATTTTACACCAAGAAATAGAGGAGAATCGAAACCCTTTGCTAACACTACTTAAAGGCTTTCTACACCAACCAATAGAAGAGGAGAATTAGAACCCTTTAATACATTTTACACCAAGAAATAGAGGAGAATCGGAACCCTTTGCCAATACTACTTAAAGGGTTTCGTACACTGACCAATAGACAAAAGGAGAATTAGAACCTTTGACTACCTTTTGCATCAAGAAATAGAGGAGAATCGAAACCCTTTGCCACTACTACTTAAAGGCTTTCTACACCAACCAATACAAGAGGGGAATTAGAACCCTTTAATACATTTTACACCAAGAAATAGAGAATTGGAACCCTTTCCCACTACTACTTAAAGTCTTTCCACACCAACCAATAGAAGAGGAGAATTAGAACCCTTTAATACATTTTACATCAAGAAATAGAGAATTGGAACCCTTTCCCACTTCTACTTAAAGGCTTTCTACACCAACCAATAGAAGAGGAGAATTAGAACCCTTTAATACATTTTACATCAAGAAAAAACAAAGGAGAATTAGTTTATAGGAATCGAATGCCATTATCATTAAAGGATTTTATGTGATTCGGTAGACAGAGAATTAGACTTTTTGTACAATCGGAATCTATTATTAAGTGGGATTCAAGCACTTGCCATAAAACAGTCGAGGGAGTTATATTCATGTGGTATTGGAATCTGTTGTCAGTATCACTAAAGTTTTTTTCTACGCGACTCAATAGAAGAAGAATTAGACTTTTTGTACAATCGGAATCTATTAGTAGGATTAAACTCCCTAACATAACCAGGCGAGGAAGGGGATCATGCTTATGTGGTATCGGAACCTTTTGTCAATATTGCTACTAAAGTTTTTTCTATGGGACTCAATAGACGGAAGGGAATTAGAAGGTTTTGTACAATCGGAATCTATTAGTAGTATTAAAACTCTTGACATAAACCAGGAAGGGGATTGTGTTTATGTGGTATTGGAACCCTTTGTCAATATCACTAATAAGGGTTTTCTACACGACTCAATAGATGGAAAGGAATTAGAAGGTTTTTGTATATTTTGGAATCTACTGCCATGAAGCAAAAGGGGAAGGAGGAGGAGGAGAGTTACTTTTTTATAGGACAATAGATAAAGGAGAATCAATTTTGACGAAGGAGGATTGAAGAGTACTAAGGAAGAATTAAGAGTGATGAAAAAGAGTTTAGAGGAGAATTGACAGAAAGAAACAAGAGTGAAAAGTTTGACAAAGGGGATTTAAGAGCAAAAAAAAAAGTGAAGAGTTTGACAAAAAAAAAAATAGAGTTTGACAAAGGGGATTTAAGAGTAAGAAAAAAAGTGAAGAGTTTGACAAAAAAAAATAGTTTGACAAAGGGGATTTAAGAGTAAGAAATAAAATGAAGAGTTTGACAAAAAAAAAATAGAGTTTGACAAAGGAGATTTAAGAGTGAAGAGTTTGACAGAAAAGGAGTAGAGTTTGACAAAGGAGATTTAAGAGTAAGAAAAAGAGAGTAAAAAGTTTGACAAAAAAAATATAGAGTTTGACAAAGGAGATTTAACAGTGAAAAGAGAGTAAAAAGTTTGACCAAAAAAAATATAGATATTTAACATTTAAAAGAGAGTAAAAAGTTTGACCAAAAAAAATATAGAGTTTGACAAAGGAGATTTAACAGTGAAAAGAGAGTAAAAAGTTTGACCAAAAAAAATATAGAGTTTGACAAAGGAGATTTAACAGTGAAAAGAGAGTAAAAAGTTTGACAAAAAAAATAAAGAGTTTGACAAAGGAGATTTAACAGTGAAAAAGAGAGTGAAGAGTTTGACCAAAAAAAATTTAGAGTTTGACAAAGGAGATTTAACAGTGAAAAAGAGTGAAGAGTTTGACCAAAAAAATTTAGAGTTTGACAAAGGAGATTTAACAGTGAAAAGAGAGTAAAAAGTTTGACCAAAAAAATCTAGAGTTTGACAAAGGAGATTTAACAGTGAAAAGAGAGTAAAAAGTTTGACCAAAAAAATCTAGAGTTTGACAAAGGAGATTTAACAGTGAAAAGAGAGTAAAAAGTTTGACCAAAAAAATATAGTTTGACAAAGGAGATTTAACAGTGAAAAGAGAGTAAAAAGTTTGACCAAAAATATATAGTTTGACAAAGGAGATTTAACAGTGAAAAGAGAGTAAAAAGTTTGACCAAAAAAATACAGAGTTTGACAAAGGAGATTTAACAGTGAAAAAGAGTGAAAGAGCTCGACCAAAAAAAAAAAAAAAAAAAAAAGATTATAGTTTGACAAAGGGGATTAAAGAGTAATATAAGAGAATGAAGAGTTTGACAAAGAGGAATTAAATGTGAAAAAAGACAAAAAAAAGTGAATTCACGGCCTGATGTAACTATTGTTTTAATCCTTTCCGCGATGCTCAACATGTAGGTAGTCAATTAGTAATATTTTTTTACATGTAATTATTATATAGGGTGACTGTGCATACCCTTAGCTTGCTTATCATCACTATTATTATTATTATTATCATTATTGTTGTTATTGTTTTGTATATGTATTGTTTCTTAGGTTACGAGTTCCTTTTTTGCTCACACACACACACACACACACACACACACACACACACACACACACACACACATGCTGAGGGAAGATTCTGTGTGATATATATTTTATTGCTCATTTTACTTAGTTTTTGGTAGATGATTAGCTCTCTATCCCTCACACACACACACACACACACACACACACACACACACGCACACACACACGTAAGAAGGGATAACCAAATGCCAACAAACGCACGCACAAACAAACTGTCATAGATATAATAGAAAGATAATCCAGTCAGGAAAATAAAGACAAATAGATGAAAAAAATATCTGAGAGAAAACGGGAAAAAAATCACGAAATAAAAAAAGATGAAAAAAATGACCATGTTTTCTTTTGTTTCATTTTTTAGGGAAGACAAATGTAAACTTTTTTTTTTATATATATCGAGAGAAAAGACTGACTCTTTCATCTCCTACTTTTATACTTTTAAAGACATTCAAATACCCCAATGTTTTCTTTATAATAGAAGACAAATGTACTTTTATATATAGAAGACAAATGTATTTTAGACTTTCATCGCAGACTTTCAAACTTTTAGACACATTCAAATACCCCAATGTTTTCTTTACATACAGAAGACAAATGTCCTTTTATATATACAGAAGACTTTTATATATGGAAGACAAATGTACTTTTTTAGGTAGAGAAGAAAAGATGATTTCTCTCAAACTATCAAACTTTTAAACACATTCAAATACCCCAATGTTTTCTTTATATACAGAAGACAAGTGTTCTTTTATATCTAGAAGACTTTTATATATGGAAGACAACTGTACTTTAGACTTTCATTTTATATCTAGAAGACTTTTATATATGGAAGACAACTGTACTTTAGACTTTCATTTTATATATAGAAGACTTTTATATATGGAAGACAACTGTACTTTAGACTTTCATCGCAGACTTTCATACTTTTAAACACATTCAAATACCCCAATGTTTTCTTTATATACAGAAGACAAGTGTTCTTTTATATCTAGAAGACTTTTATATATGGAAGACAACTGTACTTTAGACTTTCAGCGCAGACTTTCATACTTTTAAACACATTCAAGTACCCCAATGTTTTCTTTGTATACAGAAGACAAGTGTACTTTTATATATAGAAGACAAATGCGGCGGATAATGTAGTAGGGAGAATTAAGAGTGACGGGACAGAATCACAGTTTGCCAAAGGAGAATTACGACCAATATTTTATTATTTTTTTTTTTACAACAAAGGAGACGGCTCAAGGGCAACGAAAAGTGTAGAAAAAAAAGTCCGCTGCTCACCGCTCCCAACCTACATAACAACAAACTCTATCCTATGGCTCTGGGTACCAATGCAAGTGGCGCCATCTACCTTGACGCTGCTCAGATTAAGAGAAAACGATGCCTTGTAGGGCTGACTATTTGAATATTTATGCACCCTAACTGATTGGGCTAGGATGGTGTGTACAAAACTAGTGGATTTACCAAGAGAATTAATGCATTTTAGCTGGGTACCAATGCAAGTGGCGCCATCTACCTTGACGCTGCTCAGATTAAGAGAAAACGACACCTTGTAAGGCAAACAATTCTAATATTTACGCACCCTAACTGACTGAGCTAGGATGGTGTGTACAAAACTAGTGGATTTACCAAAAGAATTAATGCATTTCAACTCTGGGTACAGTTGCAAGTGGTGCCATCTATCTTTAGACTGCTCATATTAAGAGAAAATGACACCTTGTAGGGCAAACTATTCTAAAATCTACATGCCGTAACTGACTAACTGGGCTGGTGTGAACAAAAACAAGTGGATTTACCTAAAGAATTAATGCATTTTAGCTGTATGTCTGTGTGCTAGTGTTGTATATCAATGAATGAAGAAGGGAAAGAGAGTAAGAGAAGGTGAGGAAAAGCAGTGAGTGATACCTACGATGAGAAAGAGGACGAGTATGAGAAATATAGCGTCTGATAAATATGAAGATAATGGTGATGATGATGATTCTGATAATGATGGAATAATAACAATAGTACTAATGAGTCTGTATTATGTTATTTTACCTTTGACGTTAATGAGTTGCTGTGCGATTATATATATTTTTTTTCATCCATGTCTTGCGTTCGCTGATGTATGAGTTAAGAGAGAGAGAGAGAGAGAGAGAGAGAGAGAGAGAGAGAGAGAGAAATAAGAACCCTCCATAAGCCGTCTTGTTTAGAAATCTTAAAAAAAGTGAAAAACGTCCAAAGTTTATGACGAAATAAATAATAATAATAATAATGATGATAATAATAATAATAATGATAATAATAATAACTGATCTCTTCCCCTTTTTCCGCTTCACTCCTGAGATTATATAGAAGACATTAATGAGAGAGAGAGAGAGAGAGAGAGAGAGAGAGAGAGAGAGAGAGAGAGAGAGAGAGAGAGAGAGACCCCCAAAAAGGACATAGTAATCAAATACATATCAATAGGTCATACAATGAGAGAGAGAGAGAGAGAGAGAGAGAGAGAGAGAGTATGGAAAAAAAACTTCAAATATCCCAAAAAAGTGAATGTAAGCAAAAAATAGAATAAAAGATGCAAAAAAAGAGTGAACGAGAAAAATGTGGAAAGAATTACGGCAAAATAAAAAAAGAACTGACATATGAACAAACAAACATCAATAATAATAATAATAATAATAATAATAATAATATCTAACAGGGAGAGAGAGGTTAGGTTTTGAGGGCATTGCTGTGAGTTAAAAGATATGTATAACTAGCAAAATAATTAGGTGTGTGTGTGTGTGTGTGTGTGTGTGTATCGTATAGTAATAAACATATGTTGGAATATCTTTGTTTTCTTCAATATATCCTTCATTGGTGGTGGTGGTGGTGATGGTGGTGGTAGAGGAAAAGAAGAGAAGGGAAGGGAGGGAAGGAAGGAAAGGGAAGGAAGACAGAGAGGAGAAGGGAAGGGAAGGAAGAGAGGAGAAGGGAAGAAAAAAGGAAAGGGGAATATATAGGAAGGGAAAGGAAAGGAGAGAGAAAGAAGGGAAGGAAGAAAGAGGAGAAGGGAAGGGAAGGAAAAAAAGGAAAGGATAACATAGGAAGGGAAAGGGAAGAATAGAAAAAGAGGGGAAGGAAGAAAGAGAGGAGAAGGGAAGGAAAAAAGAAGAGGGGATGACGAGAAGGGAAAGTGAAACGGAGGAAGAGAAAAAAAAAGAAAGGGAGGAGGAGAAAGAAGGAAGACTAAGGAAGGGAAATGGAAGTGGAGGAAAAGAAAAAAAAGGAAATGGAGGGGAGGAGAAAGAAGAAAGGAAGAGGGGGAAAGGAGGTGGAGGAGGGAGGAGGAAGAGGAGGGAGGAAGACTGGGGAAAGGAAAGGGAAGGAAAGGAAAAAAGAAGGAAACAGAGGAGGGGAGGAGAGGGAAAAGGAGGAAGAAGAGGAGAAGAAGGAAAGGAGGAAGAGGAGGAGGAGAAGAAGAGGGAGAAAATGGGAAGAAGAGATAGAAAGCTTAATAATGTAAGGTCACCTATCACATCATCTGATTTAAAAGTGAGGTCAGTCAGATTCTAATAAGTGGTATTTTAGGTTCACGGTACAGAGGAAGGGTCAAACTACCACCAGGGTCAAAAAACTTTCCCTGGAAATGCCCCAAACTCCTAGGAAAGCCTTGTCAAATGTGTGTTTCTTAGCTTCATGGTACAGAGGAAGGGTCAAACTACCACCAGGGTCAAAAAACTTTCCCTGGAAATGCCCACAACTCCTAGGAAAGCTTTGTCAAATATGTGTTTCTTAGGGTCATGGTACAGAGGAAGGGTCACGCTATACCACCAGGGTAAAAAAACTATCCCTGGAAATGCCCACAACTCCTAGGAAAGCTTTGTCAAGTATCTGTTTCTTAGGGTCATGGTACAGAGGAAGGGTCACACTATACCACCAGGGTCAAAAAACTATCCCTGGAAATACCCACAACTCCTAGGAAAGCTTTGTCAAATGGTCACACTATACCACCAGGGTCAAAAAACTTTCCCCGGAAATGCCCACAACTCCTAAGAAACCTTAAGAATATTGACTTAAATTCCTTGAAACTACTACAGCCATTCACATTCCTGGAGGTAGACAGGAGGTAGACACAATGAAAGGTAAGGTGATAAGTGAGACAGGTGTGATATGGGTGGCTGTAAGAGCTTATACGAACTTCCCCAGGTGAGATATGAGGTAAGTAGTGAGTCAGATAATAATAATAGTAATAATAATAATAATAATAATAATAATAATAATAATAAGAAGAAGAAGAAGAAGAAGAAGAAGAAGAAAAACCCTTCCCTTCTTCACTCCAGTTATCCTTTCCTTCTTTCCTTTTATCCTCTCTCTCTCTCTCTCTCTCTCTCTCTCTCTCTCTCCTACACACACCTGGACTCGCCTGACAGTTCCCGTCCCCTGGGAGATAGGGAGGGATAGGGGGACAGAGGGGGAGGAAAAGCGACGCTGCCAGATTTCGTCTCCGTCGATTTTGAGTGTCCTGAGGGGCAATGGTGAAGATAGTACATAATGAAAGGTAAGGTGATAAATGAGACAGGTGTGATGTAGGTGGATGTTAGAGCTTGTACGAACTTCCCCAGGTGAGATATATCAGGTGAATGGTAGAAACAGGAACAGCTGCAATTAAGGGTGTCATGGGTAGAGAAAGAGTCGTGCCCTGGAACATTTTATGGTAATACTTTATATAAGTAGTCTGCCTCCCCCTCCGCCACTTCAGCTCCCCCTACCCCCCAAGACATGACTGGGGAACTGTGGGGAACCGGGGTTACTTTCGAGACTAGGGAATTTTCCTTAATTTAGGGATTTTTCTATTGAAATTTTGAAAGCACATTTTTCAGTGATTTTGGCTCCCCCCCCCCAAACCCTGGTTCCCCACAGTTCCCCATAAAGTATTACGTACCCATTTTATAATAGAATGCAACAGGTACAATAGACAGAGGCAGGAACTAGACAGACAACTAGAGCAATTGGGAGACAGGAGTGGGAAGACAGGAGAGGAGGACAGAGGCTTGAGAACTGTACTGGGACTGACTTCATGATGACAGAGCGCCAGTTCGACAGTCCAACACAGCCAATGTAAGTCTATATACACCAAGTCAAGTCATACGCAGGTTTGTGGGAGGAGACACGGCCGAGGCGTGGTTTATGCGTGACACTGCTTGGAGCCAAACTAGAGAATGTAGAAACAAGGATTTAGAGAAAACGAAGAAAGGCGGACTAATTTAAATCAGTCACTTCAACATGCCCTCCCTCACACCCCACACCGCCGTTTGTAGTCATTGGAATTACAGTCACGCAATAGCACAATAAAAAGACATATTTTTTCGTCAGTGGCTTGCCTGAACGCGCTGTGGAAGGCGAGAATGCACATCCAGAGTGCACGTACGGCCCCAACTTTATAGTCACCCCTGAACTGGCGGGTATTTTTTTTTGGCTCCAAGTGACGTCATCCCGCTGCTCCGCCCCAAAACCGCCTCCTGCGCGTACCGGTCGCAGTTTTGAAGCAGAGTGACTTGACTTGGTATATATAGACTTAGATTGTAAGCGCCCAAACCAAACTGTATATATTCTCCACAATGATCCATTATTTCTACTCAATACCAGATAGTAGAGAGATTTCCTGTGTGGTTTCCTAAAATTTCCTCCTTTTTATATCAACGCCAAACACTAGACAAGGAATTTTCGTGGTATTTCGTGTCATGGTTGGGGGAGCTTACGAACTTAATTGCTGTAGACTGAAAAATAAAAAGACAGCTAATTGACATAGAAGAGAGGAAGAAAGAAGGAAAGAGACCGTTCAAAAGCAGGACAACAGGTCTAAAGAAGAAGAAGGAAAGCAAGAAGGTGAAGCAGAAGAAGAAAGGGAGGAAAAAGGAGACTGAAAAATAAAAAGACAGCTAATTGACATAGAAGAGAGGAAGAAAGGAGAGAAACCGTTCAGAAGCAGAGGTCTAAAGAAGAAGGAAAGCAAGAAGCAACTAAACGATGCAGCAGCAGAAGAAAGGGAGGAAAAAGGAGGCTGAAAAATAAAGACAGCTAAAACAATTGACATAGAAGACAGGAAGAAAGAAGGAGAGAGACCGTTCAAAAGCAGAGGTCTAAAGAAGAAGGAAAGCAAGAAGCAACTAAACGGTGAAGCAGCAGAAGAAAGGGAGGAAAAAGGAGGCTGAAAAATAAAGACAGCTAAAACAATTGACATAGAAGAGAGGAAGAAGGAAGGAGAGAAACCGTTCAAAAGCAGAGGTCTAAAGAAGAAGGAAAGCAAGAAGGTGAAGCAGAAGAAGAAAGGGAGGAAAAAGGAGACTGAAAAATAAAAAGACAGCTAATTGACATAGAAGAGAGGAAGAAAGGAGAGAGACCGTTCAAAAGCAGGACAACAGGTCTAAAGAAGAAGAAGGAAAGCAAGAAGGTGAAGCAGAAGAAGAAAGGGAGGAAAAAGGAGACTGAAAAATAAAAAGACAGCTAATTGACATAGAAGAGAGGAAGAAAGAAGGAGAGAGACCGTTCAAAAGCAGGACAACAGGTCTAAAGAAGAAGAAGAAGGGCAAGAGGGGAGGAAGAGTGTGTGAGGAGGAAGAGTGTGTGTGTGTGTGTGAGCTGCTCAACCTGAAGGATTGCCGCCACCTGCAGGCTGGACGTGGTGAGCACCTTGGTTGTGGGCGGGGTGTGGTCGTGACGGGGTGTGGCTGTGGGCGGGGTGTGGTCGTGACGGGGTGTGGCTGTGGGCGGGGTGTGACGGGGGCGAGAGGTGTGGCTCCAGCAGCCCCGCGTGTACACAGGAGCCCTGCAGCACACCCTTGACCTTGGCTACAGAGGGTGTGGCTGTGGCTGTGTGGTTGTGGGCGGGGTGTGGCTGTGACAGTGTGGTTGTGGCGGGGTGTGACGGGGGCGAGAGGTGTGGCTCCAGCAGCCCCGCGTGTACACAGGAGCCCTGCAGCACACCCTTGATCTTGGCTACAGAGGGTGTGGCTGTGACAGTGTGGTTGTGGCGGGGTGTGACGGGGGCGAGAGGTGTGGCTCCAGCAGCCCCGCGTGTACACAGGAGCCCTGCAGCACACCCTTGACCTTGGCTACAGAGGGTGTGGCTGTGTGGTTGTGGGCGGGGTGTGGCTGTGGCGGGGTGTGGCACGAGGGGCAAGAGGTGTGGCTCCAGCAGCCCCGCGTGTACACAGGAGCCCTGCAGCACACCCTTGACCTTGGGTACAGAGGGTGTGGCTGTGGCTGTGGGTGGGGTGTGGCTGTGACAGTGTGGTCGTGGCGGGGTGTGGCACGAGGGGCGAGAGGTGTGGCTCCAGCAGCCCCGCGTGTACACAGGAGCCCTGCAGCACACCCTTGACCTTGGCTGTGGCTGTGACAGTGTGGTCGTGGCGGGGATGGCTGTGGCGGGGTGTGGCACGAGGGGCGAGAGGTGTGGCTCCAGCAGCCCCGCGTGTACACAGGAGCCCTGCAGCACACCCTTGACCTTCAGTACAAGTTGGCGCTCCTGGTGCACCTCCCAGCCGTTAGTTTCCTTTACTAAAGTGGTAATAATGTGCCCGGGCAGCAGTGTGGCTTGCCCGCGGGGTGTGGCGTCCCTGCGCGGCGCCCAGCCACGGCAACGGCGGGGTGTGAAGGTTGCCACACGTATGTATCAACAATAGATCTGACAGATACAGCCAAATGAAATCAAACCAAGCCTGCCTTGACCTAAAGTAACCTAACCTGATGTACCTGACCTAGCCTGCCTATGGGCCTAGCCGCCTGCAGCCACGCTGGTTCCCACACACTTCATGGCGATCTTCACAGATGTTTTGATTCACCAAGCCTGCCTTGACCTGATGTACCTGACCTAGGCTACCTATGGGCCCAGCCGCCCACAGCCACGCTGGTTCCCACACACTTCATGGCGATCTTCACAGATGTTTTGATTCACGCCCTGCACACTGTTAAACAGGGTCAGAATTTGAAAGGCCAGTTAATGGTCTATTTTCCCTCAGTCTATTTGGTGTAGTTTTCACAATATTTTGGTTGAAAAGAAGTAACTGTGATATACTTTGCAATTTGCAGATGCCTTTGTTACCATACCTGATGGTTTATAAGACACTTTTTTTTCCAAGAAAATATCCCAGAAAATCACCCTGCGTCTCATAAGGTCAAGGTTCAGCTTTGGGTTACTGGCTAGTGAAGTTTTGGTGCTGTGGTGGCACTTAAATAAAACCGCAAACCTCTCTGCAAATGTAAACGAGATGACGATCGCTTCTACACCAACAATGGCAGCTCTTTTGTATTTAGCAATGTATAACAGTAGTACTTACCGCTACTTCATATAAAATTACACCAGTCATAAAGAAAATAAAATGAAGTCACTTAACTATGCTTGTACTTGAACAAACTAGTGGACGGTTGTGCATCAAACCTGACGACACGCGCAAGACACTTTCTTTTGTTATAAAAGTGTATAAAATATTTCAACTAAAAATACGACAGAATAAAAATAATTTATATTTACACTTTCAAATGTTTTAAAAATAGGGTCATTCCATCGTGAGGAACGGTACATTTGGAGACAAGTTATTGAACTACTCAGAGTCATATTATTAAAAGTGTGGCAGATATATGAATGGCTATTGCATGATATATAACCAATACTTCAGTCTACCTCATGCCACAAGCAGTTTGTTTGTTTTAATTCAGATGTTATAGATATTTTCAAAGGCTGCGTGAGTAATGTTACCGCGATGCTACTTCCTCTCCAACTTTGCCTGCGTAGTTTCATTAACTCTATGATTTTACTGGTTCAGTTAAGGAGTGCTTCATATCAGTAATATATAAATAGATAAGCAACCTACTATAGCCAGCAAATTTGGTTATTCCTAATAATTATTGTGCTGCTAATGGAAGTGTGACCGTCATGCACGCTACCGGAAAAGTGAGATGCGATACCTGTGCGATTTTATGTAAACAAAATACGCTCGGCCCTCGATATAACGAACTAAAAGGGGGGAAGGGTGGTCCGTTGCTTGAAAATACTTACATAGGATAAATACCAGTGTACTATAAAATTACTGTTAAAAAAAAAGTAAAATGATACCAACAAACCTAATAATACACGTAGGTATATAGTTCTTCTTCATTTGACATGTTCTGCGTTGGTGCCATAAGACAGTCACAGCCTAACTAGCCCCATAGAAGAAGCCATATCCACCTTCGCCTCTGCTCCGGCGACACATGTTGTTTTGTTGGCCTTCCAGTGATCAAGGGTTGACAGTGGGGCCTTGCGGGGGGGGCATATTGTTTACACGTATGGGTAAAATTCTACAAGTGTGCTAGTCTTGCATGGGCACAAAACTTTTTTTTTCAGTTTTCAGTGTGCTATGAATAATGTGATAATTGTTTCTATCACAAATCTTTAAATGACTGACTTGTGATGTGATGGCGTCGGAGGTATTGCCTTTAAAACAGCACCTGCCGTTGTCTATTCGTCTTGGTCTTGCAATTCTTCTAATTTTTTCTCTCTTGCCTTCCACCTCTGATGTAGTATATCTTTTTTTCTCCTTACTTCAGTCTTACCTCTTCGAATATAAATTTTCCAATTACTTCCTCTTCTGCTTCTTGGTACGGCTGTGTCACCCGCCGCCAGCCGCCTCCGCAGCCGCAAAACAACTCACATAGAGAGGTTCAACATGCATACTGTCTTTTCTTTTCACTCACCGCTCACACTCGGAAGTGGACACACCAATTGAACAAAACCAGGTAAATTAATGTTTTTCCTGCTGTGTATTCCCCCCGTACACATGCGTGGTGGACAGCAGCGTGACTTGTTTTTGCAAGGAGGTATTTCTTGCAACACAGACCCCCTAATTGGACCACACACGCCACCGCCATGTCCCGCCCCGCACTTCGTATTTCCGCCGCCCCAAACCGCCTGCCAAATAAATTTAACCAAACCTATCAGGAGGGGGGCATCCTCCTCCTTGACATCCTTAAGGGTGGCGATGCAAGCAGTTTTGATGAAAAATATCACTTTGTGTGATATTAATGTTATTTTAGGGTTTTGACGTTTCTAAAGCCGGTGTCACACTGAACAAACCGACCCGACAACGGACAGAATGTCCGTTGTCGGGTATGTAATACATATATTTTAGATCAATTCTGAGATTCACACTAAAGGTTGACGTTTTTGTGTAAAATATTGGGGTTAATAATGATCTGAATACATAGGAAACTTTCAAAATGGCCTGATGGAAGGGAAGGCAACGAATGTCGGGCCAAAAATCTTCACCTGACACTCCTAGTTTAAACCCATTTATAATATATATATATATATATATATATATATATATATATATATATATATATATATATATATATATATATATATATATATATATATATATATATATATATATATATATATATATATATATATATATATATATATATATATATTTTTCTTCTTTCATATGTCTGCCCAAATTTTGGGTGTGCATCTTATAAGCTGTCAAATACGGTATTTATTTTTAAGCATATTTTTGTAAAGATGTGATCTTTGTGTCCCAACAGCCCCGCTGGTGCTGTGTAGAAGTGAGGGTCTGAGGCGGTGCTGTGCTCAGCGCTCCCTGTGTCCTCACTGCCGCTGCCATCTGTTGCAGTGGAGGCTGCAAGCCAGGGCAGCAGCCTGAGTGCCCGGGACCAGCAGGAGCAGACTGTCTCTGGTGTGAGGGTCAGGGGGGATCAGGAGAGCCACCACCTCCACCACCACCTTGCTGCTGGCATCTCCAGCCATAAAGGAAAGGGAAAGTTTGAGTGCAAGAAGACTTGAGACAGAGCAGGTCCACTAGACACAGCCTTGCACACACTGGTGAAGGAAACCATGAGTGCCAAGAGTGTGGGAAAAGACTCCCTGGGAAGGGTGACCTCACCAAGCACACCCACACACTCTGGAGGAAGACCTCATGAATGCCATGAGTGTGGCAAAAAGTTCAGTAGGAAGAGTGACCTCAACAGACACACCCTTACTCACACTAGTGAAAAACTTCATGAATGCCATGAGTGTGGCAACAAGTTCAGTACGAAGAGTTACCTCAAGAAACACACCCTTACACACACTGGTGAAAGACTTCATGAATGCCATGAGTGTGGCAACAAGTTCAGTATGAAGAGTTACCTCAAGAAACACACCCTTACACACACTGGTGAAAGACTTCATGAATGTCATGAGTGTGGCAACAAGTTCAGTACGAAGAGTTACCTCAACAGACACACCCTTACACACACTAGTGAAAAACTTCATGAATGTCATGAGTGTGGCAACAAGTTCAGTACGAAGAGTTACCTCAACAGACACACCCTTACACACACTGGTGAAAGGCTTCATGAATGCCAAGAGTGTGGCAAAAAGTTCACTCAGAAGATTAACCTCGAGACACACACCCTTACACACACTGGTGAAAGACCTCATGAATGCCATGAGTGTGGCAAAAAGTTCACTAAGAAGAGTTCCCTCAACACACACACCCTTACACACACTGGGGAAAGACCTTATGAATGCCGTGAGTGTGGTAAAAAGTTCAGTAAGAAGAATACCCTCAACACACACACCCTTACACACACTGGTGAAAGACCTCATGAATGCCATGAGTGTGGCAAAAAGTTCAGTAAGAAGAATCACCTCAACACACACTCCCTTACACACACTGGTGAAAGACCTCATGAATGCAAAGAGTGTGGCAAAAAGTTCACTCTGAAGAGTACCCTCAACACACACACCCTTATGCACACTGGTGAAAGACCTTATGAATGCCATGAGTGTGGCAGAAAGTTCAGTACAAAGAGTGACCTTAACAAACACACCCTTACACACACTGGTGAAAGACCTCATGAATGCCATGAGTGTTGCAGAAAGTTCAGTACAAAGAGTGACCTCAACAGACATATCCTTACACACACTGGTGAAAGACCTCATGAATGCCATGAGTGTGGCAGAAAGTTCAGTACAAAGAGTGACCTCAACAGACACACCCTTACACACACTGGTGAAAGACCTCATGAATGCCATGAGTGTGGCAGAAAGTTCAGGTACAAGAGTGACCTCAACACACACACCCTTACACACGGGGAACATTCGGCGGACTTTTCTGGCTTCGAGGAAAATAACAGTGAGCTGCAGAATAGATTATTGCAGAGAAGAGTGAAAGGGTTGCAGAGTGATTTTGAGGTGGTGATGAAGATGGTGAGTGAATTGAGAAGGGAGAGAGAGGAGGACAAGAGAAAGATAAGTGATTTAGAAGCGAGGGAGGTGGAGCTCAGGGATCAGCTGACGAAGTGCACTGCGGGGGTGGAGGTAAGCGTGGATTCGGTGGAAAAGTTGAATAAAGAGCAGAATAAGTGGGAGGAGAAGCGAAATGATGCAAAAGTGGAAGTGCAGCAAAGAGTTAAGAAGTTGAAACAGAAAGCTGACGGTGATAGAGATGATGCAGAGGGGGAGTGTGCAGAGCTTTAAGGAGATTGTGGAGGAGCAGCTGGAAGAGAGGATGTCTGAGAAGGTGATCAAAGAAAATGAGGCACTGGTAAGAGGCACAGTCATTCTGTTGGACGACCCCGAGTACACAGCTGTGAGGGAGGACAACCTGAGAGATGCAGCGAGATGGTCGTGCAAAGGGTACAAGAAGAGAGAGGTGACCTGGTGAAAGAGTTGCCCGCCGTGACCGTTAGCTGTCTAGTTTTCAACATCCTTTTTAAAAGTCACGAGAGGCCCAGCCCCTTACCCCTCTCTTATCCAGAGTCCACGGTCACCACGTGGTCTTTCCCGCCCAGAGTTTACGCGGCAAGCCTTCTGCCCCATTTCCCCCCCCCCCCCCCTCTCACCGCCAGACACACCGCCTCACAGCGATTGGCGCCAAATTCCAGGAGTCGCGTCTGCCCCAAGTGCCCTAGCTTGGTCTCCCTATACCCCCACCCCGACCGCGCACGCGTTCGATTAAATTCTTATCACCCATCCCTTGTGAGAAATTACCCTAGCTTGGTCTCCCTATACCCCTACCCCGACCGCGCACGCGTTCGATTAAATTCTTATCACCCATCCCTTGTGAGAAATTACCTAGCTTGGTCTCCCTATACCCGACCGCGCACGCATTCGATTAAATTCTTATCACCCATCCCTTGTGAGAAATTACCCTAGCTTGGTCTCCTATACCCTACCCCGACCGCACGCGTTCGATTAAATTCTTATCACCCATCCCTTGTGAGAAATTACCCTAGCTTGGCCTCCCTATACTCTACCCCGACCGCGCACGCGTTCGATTAAATTCTTATCACCCATCCCTTGTGAGAAATTACCCTAGCTTGGTCTCCCTATACCCCTACCCCGACCGCGCACGCGTTCGATTAAATTCTTATCACCCATCCCTTGTGAGAAATTACCCTAGCTTGGTCTCCCTATACCCCTACCCCGACCGCGCACGCGTTCGATTAAATTCTTATCACCCATCCCTTGTGAGAAATTACCCTAGCTTGGCCTCCCTATACCCCTACCCCGACCGCGCACGCGTTCGATTAAATTCTTATCACCCATCCCTTGTGAGAAATTACCCTAGCTTGGTCTCCCTATACCCCCACCCCGACCGCGCACGCGTTCGATTAAATTCTTATCACCCATCCCTTGTGAGAAATTACCCTCCAATAAGAATTAACCTCCGTAGATTTTTGCCACGCTAGTCTTGTTGTCAGCACCGGCCTGAATCAGTGTCAGACGTCAGTGGACGTTGTACGGTTCCTTCCCTCGGGGTAATACAGGGAATCCCTTTATCCCTCTCTTCTCTCCCTGTCCCCGGTATAAAAGAGAGCGCAGAGCGATGAAGTGGCCCACAAGCCACCCTCATTTCAACCTACAGGTAAGCAGCCTTCCGTTGCCCAGTGATTTAACGCCCTCCCACACCCATCCCAGTGAAGCATTCCTCCCCTTCTCCCCAGTGCATCATCCCCCCCCCCGGCTTACCATACTGATCAACATCTTAGGGGCGAGTAATTACCCTTTTGCCCACAAGCCGCCCTCGATCATTTCAACCTGCTGGTGACGACCCGGCGACACAATCGTCTCGTCCACACACACACGCACACACACACACACCCTCCTACCCCAATTAATGTTCAACATGTAATCGTTCTCTCGTAGCCCTTGTGAGCGAACCATAGGTCCTCCAAGGTCATGTCGTGTAGATTGTAAGTTCTAGGCCAATCTACTATACATTTCGGCGGCGGACAAACGCTGTTTTTCGCAAATATCTCCTAAACGAATCGTTGGATCAGTATGATATTTCAGCACACTACCTTTAACACCCGGACCTAATTTGTGGCTGACATACCATATTGCAATGTGTGTTATGTTAGGAGTTTACTGACTGATATTAAGCCTAATCCAGTCATCATATCAAAGGTGTTATACAGAATCGGACGAGTGTGGGGTGCTCGTCTAACCCCTCCACCAACGCCCCGAACAACCCCCAGACCACTCCTTCCCTACCCCAATATTGCAGTATCCCCCTCCTCGTTTCCCTCTTCACCCCCCTACTCACACCATCCCCCTTCCCCAGCCCGAGGCTATGACTTGCAGAGGCAGGGTATAACTCATTGACTGCCGAGGCGCACCCAGGTGTTGTACAGTAATTATCAATGTGAAATACGTCTTGCCTCCATGGAATTGTACCATGCTCTTAGTTAATAATCATATATATACATATACACCTACATAACATTCTAATATATAATACAGTGATGGGGGAAATAGGGAGGGACACAAGAGTGATGAGGGAGGCGAGGAGCTAGAAGGAGAAGAGGAGGGATAATGAGAGCGAGAAGGGGAGAAGTAGTTGTGGTCAGGAATAGTTTGGGAGGGTGTTCGGGGGGCACACTTTCCTTCGAATGCGTCAACATGACTCGTCGGGTTTGTGTTATTTTTCACGAGTAAACTCCTCCCATAACACATATAGTAATGTGGTATGTTAGCCATAAATTAGGTCCGGACGATAATTGTAGTGTGCTGAAATATCATACTGATCCAACGATTCGTTTAGGAGATATTTGCGAAAAACAGCGTTTGTCCGCCGCTGAAATGTATAGTAGGCTATTAACATGCAGTGTTTCTCTCGTATCCCCTTGTGAGCGGACCGTTGGCCCTCTGAGGTTATGCCGTATAGATTGTAAACTCCTCTAGGCCATCTTAGGCTATCCAATAAAGTATGTATATACATAACTGTCTTTGTAAAACATAACAACAGTAAATTCCCTTGTAATTATGTTATTCTCGTTTGCACTGACACCTTCTTAGTCCTAAGGTTATGGGTTCATTGGCCGGATGACACTGGGAAACCTGTCTCACGTCCTAGTTCCTCCCACAAATGTCCACGCCCTCTCAGGAGTTTCTTTCAATTCCTCACTAGACGTAATTGAGTGTTGGTTATTTTCAGTTTAGTGCATTTCATTCTTTTTTCTCCCTGTCGAGCTGTTGTTTGATCCACGCATCTTTGGGGTGGTGGCAGCCTACCAGTCACACGCAGTTATGCGGGAGTAAAAGTCAAAGCCATCACAGGGCCAGTGGTCCTTGCAGGGGGCAGCTGGGGAAGTGTTTTGAGAAATATTTGACGCCTTGAAAACATTGGGGGCTGTAGCCCCCCCCCCAAATTACGGCCCTGCCCGGATCTGCAGAATGTTCCATCTGGAAAATATGAAAGGACGCTAAAACCAATTAAGACTTGAAATGAGTAAGAGGCGAATATTAATACATGCATGAGGAAGGTGAGGCAGAAAAGACAGGAGTGTTGGCAAAGAAATGTGAAGAGGCAGCCACGGACATGTGGGGCAGTGGCGCGGCGGGGCGAGA
Source organism: Eriocheir sinensis (assembly GCF_024679095.1). Taxonomy (NCBI): domain Eukaryota; kingdom Metazoa; phylum Arthropoda; class Malacostraca; order Decapoda; family Varunidae; genus Eriocheir; species Eriocheir sinensis. The sequence goes on from NW_026110441.1 coordinate 634,715, forward strand.
GTGCCAGTGGGTCCTGGGAAACATCATAATAGAGGGAGTGGAGAAGTACACATACTTGGGGTTGGAAGTCAGCAAAGAAGGAGTAGGAGGAGAGAAACAAAGGAAAATAAACGAAGGAAAAGCCAGGAGGATGGTGGGCATGATCATGAACGCAGGCAGCAGGACTATTAATAAATACGAGGTAGACAGGAGTATGTGGAAGGGGATAGCGGTGCCATACTGCCTGTACGGGTCAGAAATAACAGAGTACAGGGAAGGTGACCTGGCAAGACTAGAAAAGCTGTAGAACACCATGGCCAGATGGGGACTGGGTGCTCCTAGATGCACAGCCGTGGAGGCCTTAAGGGGAGAAATGGGATGGAGTACATTAAAGGAGAGAATTATAAAGGGCAAGATGGGATTTATGAAGAAAATCGAAGGACTAAGTGAAGAAAGATGAGTATAAAAGGTGATAACAGAGGACAGAACAACATCCTCATGGAAAAAAAAATAGCTAGATGGAAGAGGAGAGAAAATCTTGAAAATGAGTGGAACAGAATGAGGGTTCAGGACATCAAGAAATGCATTGCCACCAATGGCCTGGAAAAATAGCAAGCAGGAGCAGCAGGAAAGTCGACTTTAAAATGGTACAAGAGAAAACAAAAGCCTGAAAGAGAAAATTGGTACCGGGGAGACTGGGGGAGTAAGCTGCTGTTCAAGGCAAGGTCTGGAACTCTAGAAGTAAAGGGGAGAAGCAGAGACGAGCAGGACCAAAACTGTAGCTTGTGTATAGGGGAAAAGGAAACAATAGAGCACCTGATAGTGGCCTGTGACAGGTATGAAGAGGAGAGGCAAAGGCTATTGGCTTCAGTAGTGGAAATTATTGGGGAAGAGGAGTGGCATAGCAGATTGGAGGAGGAAGACGGAGGAGTAAGTACCGTGTTAGGACTATATGGCAGTAAGGAGGAAGCAGTGAAATTAATCATGGAGGTATTATAACAGGAGGCGCCCTCCCGCGCCGTCCCCACACAGGCGAGTGAAGCCAGTGGGCGGAGCTTACAGAGTCTGTGGGCGGAGCTTACAATCGGCAGATAGACCCAAAACATTGCGATCTCCTGGGCGGAACTAAGGGAATTTACCACTTGTTTTTGCATCTAGACGAAAAATTAAAAAAAGAATTGATGGCTTGAGTTATGAAAAGTACATAAAATTTTCCTATATATTTAATGTAGATCTATTATTAACGACATTTAAGGTCAAGGCAGTCCCGTGGCTTAAAAAAAAAACAATGAAAGGGCCCCGGCATTCCATGACAGTGTTTGTCCCTCGGCCTGGCACACAGCGTGCAGCAGACACAGGGGAGTTAATAACCTCCCAGTAGTACCTATAGCCTAGCCTAAGACGCATTGCTACCACATCCTGAGGTGCACTGTGTCGCCCATAGGGGTAAACAGTGGTGGGAGACACTTGCATAATGGAGGCTGCTGGTGCTACCATTGTCACAGCAGTGTCTGAGTTGGGTAGCAATGTTATTATGGAAATAATCCCTAATTATATTCTTAACATAGCTAAGCGTATAGTCAGTGTCAGGGTCCACTGTGTCATCCTGAAGGGCACGTCGAGCAAGGCAGTCTGCCTTTTCATTGTGCTGGATGGAAGGGCACCCAGGTGAAGTGGACCGTGGCACCTGCGGCCTCAAGGGCACGGAGGGCAGTCAGGCACTTAGTCACAAGATCACAGTCTGTAGGGGAGGAGGACACAGGTTCATGTAATGCAGCCTGGCTATCAACAAACAAGTATACATTTTTGCGGAAAGCTGCTACAGTGTGGCGAGCCTCAAGTATGGCATACAGCTCAGCCCGGGTCGAGGACAGGTACCCTGGCAGCCGCCTGGTAATCTCAATGTCAGTGTACAACAGAACTGCAGATTTCTATCATATGTAGCCCTATCTGATTATACAGTTCTCAACTCACCTGTGAAATGATGTAGAACCACTACGTTCCCTTTTCGTGCAGCCATATGAACATAATTATGAACATAAGAACGTAGGAGTCTGCAAGAGGTCGGTAGGCCTGTACAAGGCAGCTCCTTTGAATCTAAGCTCCCGTGTATCTAGCCCCACCTAATATCGCTGTCCATGAATTTATCTAATCTATTTATTAATGTGACAATTGTATTGGCAATCAGCACGTGACTGCAAACCTGTTCCACTCATCCACCAACCACTCTGTTAGTAAACCAGTTTTTGCCTATGTCCCTGTTGAATCTGAATCTATCCAGTTTAAACCCATTACTTCGTGTCCTACCCGGTTCTCTTACCAACAAAACCTTATAATTATCCCCCTTATTAAAGCCCTTCATCCATTTATAAACCTCGATCATGTCTCCACGCACCCTTCGCCTTTCTAGAGAATGCAAGTTTAACTGTTTGAGTCTTTCCGCGTATGGCAAGTTTCTCAACCCCTGAATCATCTTAGTCATCCTCCTCTGCACCGATTCTAACACTTTGATATCCAGGTGACCAGAACTAAACCACATAGTCAATATGAGGTCTAACTAATACTAAATATAGTTTGAGGAAGACTTCGGCGCTTCTATTGCTCCTTCTATTGGCTCCTTCAAATAAATCCCAGTACCCTATTTGCTCGATTTCTAGCATGAATGCATTGTGCCCTTGGACGGAGATCAGGAGCTCACTCAGACCCCTAAATCCCTCTCGCACCCAGACCTGCTTATGAAAGTGTCATTAAGCAATAGTTATGTGAGGGGTTGTTCCTACCTACACTCAGAAAAGGCAGGGATTGTATGCACTTTCAATGCGTCTACTGGATCAGCTGATATATGTTTTGAGTCTAAGGGGGGTGGGGAGACAGCGGACCAATAGCGCGTTGGCTTCACGTTCGTGACGTCATGGCGGCTCCTCCCATAATACCTCCATGCACAGCCCCAACACACACATACACACAAACACACACACACACACACAAAAAAAAAAAAAAATGCATGCCCCAGAGACGCCGCGCACACCAGCCCGCAACACCACGAGGAGAGGCGGCACAAGGCAAGGGCACAAAGAAACACACCGGGACAGGTTTACTCACAGGCTCCACACACGTACACCAATGTCCACAGGGCACTACAACTATAGGGCACTCAGAGGGGCACGAAACGGGGAAACACGGAGGCAGGGCAGCACAAGGATCGGAGGACATTTCACCGAGCATTTGTTTTCCCATCATGCACCGCGTGACTCAACGTTGCCAGATTGCCTCACTCAGCCTCTTATATTTACCGACTTCCGAGCCAAAAACTGTCTCGTGGACCCCAGTAAGGAGATTCACCTATAATTATCGTTGAAATAGTTAATTCCTGATGTTTCTTGGCAATAGTTAGGCGTCAGAAACCGGTAAATACTAGGCTCTGAGTACGATATCTGGCAACAGTGCCGCGTGTGTGACGTCACGCCCGCCAGAGTGTTTAACTGGTGCCCACTGGAGCCCAAACCCCTTATTTAAGAAGCTAAAATGGGTGTTTGTGCGGTGTTCCAGCAACACAAGGAACTTAGGAAAGAGTGGCCTAAGGTTTTACAGGTTCCCCATAGACAAGAAAACCTGTCGAAAGAGGAAAATAGCGCGTCGCCGGGCAGATAAATATGTCGCCAGAAATGCCGCGTGCGTGTGCTCTCGTCACTTCTTAAAAAGTGGTTATTTTCCAAGGAGTGATGGTGCCACTTGGTGACTAATGGCTACAAGGGCACTGAAGCCAGGGGCTGTACCATCTGTACATATTCCATCAAAACCACATGCAGGCATGTATCGTGACACAGTGAAGATGAAGGTGACTGGTGGCGGCGGGGTGAGTGTTGTGTCAAGGGACAGGCGAGAGGCTGCACGGCCCAGATGATGATTCAGGCCCTCCTCCAGTGCCATTTACAGGTGCCAGTGGCTTAATTCAGAGCTATTGATTGATGTTGATTTATTGATTGTGCATCTGCTTTGGGCAAGCCTCTCACATTGATTTACAGGGAGTCACTAAGGACAGGATATGTGCCAAGAGACTTTCATAGTCACATGAACTGTTTAACAGTTTAACCTAAGTCTATATATACCAAGTCAAGTCACTCTGCTTCAAAACTGCGACCGGTACGCGCAGGAGGCGGTTTTGGGGCGGAGCAGCGGGATGACGTCACTTGGAGCCAAAAAAATAAATACCCGCCAGTTCAGGGGTAAGTAAAGTTGGGGCCGTGTGTGCACTCTGGATGTGCATTCTCGCCTTCCACAGCGCGTTCAGGCAAGCCACTGACGAAAAAATATGCCTTTTTATTGTGCTATTGCGTGACTGTAATTTCAATGACTACAAACGACGGTGTGGGGTGTGAGGGAGGGCATGTTGAAGTGATTGATTTAAATTAGTACGCCTCCTCGTTTTCTCTAAATTCCTGTTTCTACATTCTCTAGTTTGGCTCCAAGCAGTGTCACACATAAACTACGCCTCGGCCGTGTCTCCTCCCACAAACCTGTGTATGACTGGACTTGGTGTATATAGACTTAGATAGTTAACATTCTCTGTACGTACGTTGCACCATCTTTATAATTATACTTCCAAATTTGTCACACCAACTAGGGGCTGGGCTCTAAAATTGGTATGGCCAGTATACCTATAAAACCTTCACAAATGTAAAGCAAAAGAAGTATTCTAGCTATGCACTCCCCATGCTATTTTCTAGGTATATTAGAAGCAGTAGTTGGCTAGATTAACCAAAACATTAAAATTCCTGGAAAATTAGTGAGGCATTTGTCACATTATGTATTAGTAGACTAGGCGGATCTTTCCGGTTATACGAACTATCGATTTTTTGGGTATTTTTACATTTTTTCAATGTATTTTTTTCCGTAGAATCCTAAAATGACAATTTTTTTTTGGAGAAACCAATAGGTAAAAAGTTATTCAACTTTAAAGTTATTTATTCCCTATGTAATACTGAAGAAATGCTAACTTTCATTTTTCCTCTCTTTCAGGTCAAAAATCAGCTAACCTAACCTAACCTAACCTAACCATCAAAGAATGTATGTCTTACATTTGATAAAAGAAAGGAAAAATAAAAGTTTGCATTTCTTCAGTAATGCATAGGAAATAAATAACTTTAAAGTTGAATAACTTTTTATCTATCCATTTCTCCAAAAAACCAATGTTATTTTTGGATTCTACGTAAAAAAATACATTGGAAAAATACAAAAAAAAATAAAAAGTCGATAGTTCGTATAACCGGAAAGACCCGACTAGGCCAGTTTTGCATCACTATAAGAGAATGGTACAGCATTCCTTACTGATTTAGTCACCGATATTTTGGTAGGGATACAAGAAAGAAACATGAAACACACATATGGTATAGTATGGACAAAATACAGCATCTGTGACAGCTCAACTTCAGCATTTTTTGATGTTCTCTTGGTTAATTTTCTCGATTTGGTGCATAAATGTTCCAGCTTACAACAAAAGTTTCATTCTGGACTAGTTTCATATTCTGCTGCATTAAAATAACGTAATAGAAGGGGCTTTCCCATGCTTTCGCCATGGCTTTCGGCACCAGTGCGCACGAGATGACCATGGCCTTACTTTTAATGTAGAAGCATGTACAGCCTTCTATGTAGAGCATCTCAAATTTGATCAAAATTCACTACGAGTAAATAGAAGGAAGTATTGGGACAGGAAGGAGAAGAACTTATCCATACGGAAATAAGTATTTTTGACTCGATCGAAGTCAACTAACCGTGTTACACAATCATGCATGTCATTGTTAGATGTATATTATCCAGTAAATGGAGACAATACAACATACAGGTCAGGCACCAGTTACTGAGATGGGTTGGTTACATGTTTTTAGGGAGAGAAATGGTTGTGGAGCGGTGGAGATGTCTTGATCACCAGAGATTAAAAAAAAGACAAAAGTGGAATAAATAATAAGATAGCTCCTGAGAGAGAGAGAGAGAGAGAGAGAGAGAGAGAGAGAGAGAGAGAGAGAGAGAGAGAGAGAGAAAAATATGAGATGGCCAGCTTCAAAGAGAAAGTGAAGAGGTGAAGATGGAGAGATTAATAAAACAAAATAGACAAAGAACACATGAAACAAAAGTGCGAGATAAAGATAGGAAAAGAGTAACTGAAAGAAAGGGAATCATGAAAAAAATGAAGGAAACAGAGCAATATAGTCGCACCATCTCTCTCTCTCTCTCTCCGGTATATTATAAGCAATGAGTTCCATCATTACGTGTCCGTGGTGCAGTGGTTAATGTGGTCTGGGTTTGAACCCCGGCCCGGGCAGTCGGCGTGCAGTCCACCCAGCTGTTCATCCTTCCTTTCCGGCTGGTTGATAAATGGGTACCTGGGGACACCTGGGAGAGGCACGCTGGGGTAACTCTGGTGCCACACTGGCCCGGCGTCTTGGGGTGATGGGGATGGCCGAGTGTTGTCAAAGAACAGGGGAAAGATGTCTGGAGAAATTGAGTTTTTGAGGTACTGAAGGTCACCAAGTTCCCTGTGCCCCATTAAGAAGTGATGGCAAGGCCAGAGGCTAGGTGTTCCGCAGCGTCCAGCCCTGAGCCGTGTAATTCCCCCCTATGTGTCTGCACAAGGTAAACCTGCCATGGGCGGCAGGCTTACCTTATGCAGATGCATTGAGGAAAACAGCTGTTTGGTCAGGCCTGTCGGCAGAACCAGGATGGGCTACCAAACGCTGCCCCCCACCACATACATTACTTTGGTTGAGTTTATGAAAAGTTCCATGTTTTTAGTCCACAATATATTTATCTGTGAAGCACAACAAGAACGGTGTATACAAGCCGCGGACGAGACGAGTGACAAACGTGTGGATGTCGCGGCTGCCAGCCTGTAACTGACCACTGCTGGCAGAGAGAAGTGCAAGCTATACAAAATTGTACTGTCACGTGATTCTTGAGTCATATGGAAAGTTCCGTGCATAACATACCTCGGCTACGCGGATAACTTATCCTCAAATTGAACAAGTAAAAGACATACACATAAAAAAATGCAGCATTCAATAGAATGTTGTGCACGGTGGTAACATTACAGACATTGTACATAACAAAATTATAAGGTAAATATGGGACATCCATGGAGTCTTGCAAGATTCATGAGGTCTTTCACCAGTGTGTGTGTGTTGAGGTCACTCTTAACTCTGAACTTTTTGCCACACTCACGGCATTCAAGAGGTCTTTCACCAGTGTGTGTAAGGGTGCATGTTGAGGTTACCCTAAACGCTGAACTTTTTCGCCACACTCACAGCATTCATGAGGTCTTTCACCAGTGTGTGTAAGGTTGTGTGTGTTAAGGGCACTATTCCTACTGAACTTTTTGCCACACTCATGGCATTCATGAGGTCTTTCACTCTTTTTGTTTTAGTTTACTTTTTCAGTCTTGATTATGGGTGATGGGGCACTCTGCCAAGTGCCTAACAATCACCCACTTTTTAGAGGCTGCAACTGAGGGTTCTTTTTAAGATGGTCGTGGTTCCCTTAAGGGAAATTGTTTGGATTTCTGTTGCCCTCGGGTTTCCTGGGATTTTAGCTAGATGATCTTTGAAGTTCTTTTTCATTAGGATTTTTCACCAGCGTGTGTAAGGGTGTGTGTGTTGAGGTCACTCTTCCTACTGAACTTTTTGCCACACTCGTGGCATTCATGAGGTCTTTCACCAGCGTGTGTAAGGGTGTGTTTGTTGAGGCTCTTCTTAGCACTGAACTTTTTGCCACACTCATGGCATTCATGAGGTCTTTCACCAGTGTGTGTAAGGGTGTGTCTGTTGAGGTTCTTCTTAGCACTGAACTTTTTGCCACACTCATGGCATTCATGAGGTCTTTCACCAGTGTGTGAAAGGGTGTGTCTGTTGAGGTGACTCTTCCTACTGAACTTTTCGCCACACTCTTGGCATTCATGAGGTCTTTCACCAGTGTGTGTAAGGGTGTGTCTGTTGAGGGCACTCTTCCGACTGAACTTTTCGCCACACTCTTGGCATTCATGAGGTCTTTCACCAGTGTGTGTAAGGGTGTGTGTGTTGAGGGTACTCTTCTGAATGAACATTTTGCCACACTCATGGCATTCATGAGGTCTTTTACCAGTGTGTGTAAGGGTGTGTCTGTTGAGGTTACTCTTCCTACTGAACTTTTTGCCACACTCATGGCATTCATGAGGTCTTTCACCAGTGTGTGTAAGGGTGTGTGTGTTGAGGGCACCCTTCATACTGAACTCTTTGCCACACTCACGGCATTCATAAGGTCTTTCACCAGTGTGTGTAAGGGTGTGTGTAAGGGAGTGTGTGTTGAGGGTACTCTTCCTACTGAACTTTTTGCCACACTCTTGGCATTCATGAGGTCTTTCACCAGTGTGTGTAAGGGCGTGTCTGTAGAGGTGACTAATCACAATGAACGTTTTGCCACACTCATGGCATTCATGAGGTCTTTCACCAGTGTGTGTAAGGGTGTGTGTGTTGAGGTCACTCTTCCTTCTGAACTTTTTGCCACACTCATGGCATTCATGAGGTTTTTCATCAGTGTGTGTAAGGGTGTGTTTCTTGAGGTAACGCTTCCTGCTGAACTTTTTGCCACACTCATGGCATTCATGAGGTCTTTCATCAGTGTGTGTAAAGGTGTGTGTGTTGAGGTCATTCTTCCTACTGAACTTTTTGCCACACTCATGGCATTCATGAGGTCTTTCATCAGTGTGTGTAATGGTGTGTGCCTTGAGGGTACTCTTCATACTGAACTTTTTGCCACACTCATGGCATTCATGCGGTCTTTCATCAGTGTGTGTAAGGGTGTGTGTGTTGAGGTCACTCTTCCTACTGAACTTTTTGCCACACTCATGGCATTCATGAGGTCTTTCACCAGTGTGCATATGGGTGTGTCTGTTGAGGGTACTTTTCCTACTGAACTTTTTGCCACACTCATGGCATTCATGAGGTCTTTCATCAGTGTGTGTAAGGGTGTGTCTGTTGAGGTCACTCTTTGTACTGAACTTTTTGCCACACTCACAGCATTCATGAGGTCTTCCTCCAGAGTGTGTGGGTGTACTTGGTGAGGTCACCCTTCCCAGGGAGTCTTTTCCCACACTCTTGGCACTCATGGTTTCCTTCAGCAATGTGTGCAAGGCTGTGTCTAGTGGACCTGTTCTGTCTCAAGTCTTCCTGCACTCAACCTTTCCCTTTCCTTTATGGCTGGAGGTGCCAGCAGCAAGGTGGTGGTGGTGGTGAGGTGGCTTTCCTGATCACCCCTGATCCTCACACCACAGACAGTCTGCTCCTGCTGGTTCCGGCCACTCAGGCTGCTGCCCTGCCTTGCAGCCTCCACTGCAACAGAGATCAGTGGCAGCGAGGATGCAGGGAGTGCTGAGCACAGCACCGCCTCAGACCCTCACTTCTGCACAGCACTGGCAGCACCGGCAAGGCTGTTGGGACAAAGATCACATCCTCATAGAAACATGATTAAAAATATAAGAGCAACTGCAAATTCCTAAAATATAACAAAGCATATCAGTTACTAGTTGTCAACCACAATACTGTGAAAACTACACCAAATAAACTGAGGCAAAATAAACCCAGAGTAATGAATCAACTGCCCTCAACATTTTGGAGGCAATCATGCAGCAGGCAGCTGAAAAGCGTCTTGTAAAGACCTTCAGAAAAAGGGAAACGGAAACCCAAGAAGGGGCAGAAGCACACCAGAGAACAGACACCATAAAAAGGACATCAGGGAGAGAATACAATTAAAAAGTGTACAGAGCAGTGCTCTTCAAACTGGGCGTGCCGGCCACCCTCAGGTGGGCGAAATTAACCAAGGGATGGACGGCTGTCTTGGCGGGACAAGTGAGTGGACGAGACCATGCCAGCGTGTTGGGATACAGGTAACTCGATTTACGCGAGTATTGTGTCCTTGAAGAGGTTGTGTAAATCAAAAACAATAGAAATTAAACAAGAGGTAGGTTTCTATCGAAATATAGATATTCACTTCATTCAGTGGAGAGAGAGAGAGAGAGAGAGAGAGAGAGAGAGAGAGAGAGAGAGAGAGAGAGAGAGAGTATCCATATTGCCGAGATATCGACTCAGGCACTCAGTCTCGTCCTCACTCGTGTGAGGAAGAAATGAGGGACACCATGAGTGACTGGCTAGTACTGGTACCGGTACCGTGCCGTATAGCTGGTATCGTTAGTACCGGTACTGGTACTGGTACCAGCCCACCCCTATTGTTGAGTAGCGTGGCAGTGTAGGTAATGCATTGTTGTTCAAGTGGCGCACGGGAAGAACTGAGCTCAGCTGTTTGGCCGCGGCGCTGTGTGAGTCCAGTTGCGTGAGACATCTGGTGGCCAATCCATAAAATATCACGTATAAGTGAAAAAACGATAAATCTTAAGAATCACCACTCCACCACCCCAGCCCCCCCAATCCCCCAAGACAAGCCTGGGGAACTGTGGGGAACCAGGGTATTGGGGGGGGGGGAGCCCATATCACTGAAAAATGGCCTTCCAAAATTTCCCTAGAAAAATCCCTAAATCAGGAAAAATTCCCTAGTCTCGAAAGTAGGGAAAATCCCTACCGTATACTCACATGCGTGGGCTAATCGCTAACCAAGCATACCATCACTAACCACCCCAAAACAGCCCTGAACCATGACTCAAGGTCATCCGGGACCCGGGCTGAACAGGCCTGGGCTATACCCGGCCCTCAGCACGGCAGCCGTTGGGCTGCGTGTTCTAAAAAAAATAAATAACCACGCGTGGTGGACCTAGTCTCACATGCGTGGGCTAGTTGCTAACCAAGCATACCATCGCTAGCCAAGCGTACCATCGCTAACCAAGCGTACCATCGCTAACCAAGCACACCATCGCTAATCAAGCGTACCATCGCTAACCAAGCGTACCATCGCTAACCAAGCATACCAACGCTAACCAAGCGTACCGTTGCTAACCAAGCGTACCGTCGCTAACCAAACGTTTGTAGAAAAAAAATATATGAAGACCTAGTGATGCTTCATACGGTAGGTAATGAATGCGAGCTATTTTGCGGCGGTGGCGTTAGCTCAATTAATCCCTTTAGGGAGCTGTGGTTTTGGTGGTCGTTAGCTCGATTAATCCCTGTGGGGAACAGTGGTTTCGGTGGTGGACGGCCAAATCACTGAAAAATGGGCTTTCAAAATGTCCCTACAAAAATCCCCAAAATCGGGAAAAATCCCTAGTCTCTAAAGAAAGGAAATTCCCTAACGTATACTCTTGTAATCTATTCCTATAAAACGTAGTAGCCGCTGCAGCGGGTCTGTTGACGAGTGTAGGGCGTGTAATTGGATGGTCAGCGTAGTTGAACCCCCACCCCACCACCCCAATCGTAGTCGAGCAACTCTTGGGAAATGTCATGTTTCATAATTACATATGGTACAATACTGACGGTTAACCCTTCCACTTCTTGTAAGTTGATGCTAGATCATTTTTACCGAGTAGTTTAAGGTACAAAATAAAACAGATTTGTGACAGCTGTCATCCAGATCGAACTGACGCTCCTGCTGTTAACTGACGCGGGAGTGACCTACCGACTGCTACGTATGACCCTGGCCTCCATTTTACTCAAATTCCACTATAAGTATCGCGCATCGAACAAAATCCGTTTGTTTTCTGACACGTGCTTGTCACACCATATGTGACACTTGACACGCCCGTGTCTTTGTTGGACCCGGTACTGGGATAGTAATCGGTCCTTTTGTCAACCTACATGCACACCAATAAAGAGGTTAAATACTCAGTTAACACTTACTGAAAGGTAAAGTAGACGGATATTTTGAGTGAGTGAGTGTCGGGCCTTCCATCCATTATGGCGGCTTGAAAACAACTGACTTCAGGAACCCGCCGTTAGGTGCCGCCACTGAAACACCCTCGCATAGTAACATTTTACGAATGTATTAGAAAATACAAATAGCTGCAGCATTAGCTGCTTTAATATAGAGAAAAAAATAACAAAACTCTTAAAAGACCGTTTTTTTGTCCGAAATCGTTATAATCCATGCGCATTTTGGATATTACTGACTTAGGAACTAGTTTGTAGGGTGCACTGCAAGGCAGGTATGAGGCTCAGTCTGTGTATAGAGGCGCTTGTGAAACAATAACAATGGACTTAGAAAATCCAAGCCACCTAACTCTATAATTAAAGAGGCTTGCCCCCCTGGCCCCTCCCCAAGGTAAAACGTATACGAAAATGCTTTATAATACTAATTCTTTCACGTGCTAAATTAGGTAAATTTGTAGCACTTCACCAGTCTCGCATTTCCGAACGAAACTAGTTTTTTTCGGTAGTTTTCGGCCTGTTTTGAATGAATATGCGTGTCATTTCTATCGCCCATCACGTGTTTTTTTACCCCCTTCCAACCAAGAGACTAATGATTTGCGATAAAAAATTTAGAGCACATTCATTCAAAACAGACCGAAATCTACCAGAAAAAACTAGTTTCGTCCACACAGGTGCATTTAAACTAAACATAACCCTAACATAACCTAAAACTAACCTAACCTAACACTAACCTAACCTAACACTAACCTAACCTAACCTAAAACTAACCTAACCTAACCTAACCTAAAACTAACCTAACCTAACACTAACCTAACCTAAAACTAACCTAACCTAACCTAACCTAACGGCCTCCCTCCCTCCGTTATAAATGATTTCCGAGGGGTGTTTATGGGGATGAATTTACTCAGAATGCGGAGCTCTTTCTAATGGTCAGGGTAAGAAAAGCCATCTCTAGACTGGTGTACTCCTACAATAATACCCTAAATTACTACAAATATTGGTTTGGAGTGGTTATTCTTAAGTTTTGCCGAAAAAACTTGTAAATTAGACATTTCTTTGGATTTTGGACCCCGCGTTATTTCAAAAAATGCATAAACCAAACTCGTGTAAATCGAGTTACCTGTACCGTTAGTACCGGTACTGGTAGTTGAGGGCGACCACGTGTAGGCGAGATGTGAAAAAGTTTACCTTCCCAAACAGAAGCATTGAGCTGTGGAGTGGACTGGGGGAGGAGGTGGTTTGTGCAAGAAACATTCATGATTTTAAGGAAGAGTTGGACGAGAGAGAATTATGGAGACGGGACAGCGCGAGCGTAGGTCTTTTCCCGTATGTTGTTGTTGTTGTTTTAGGGCAGCGGCGATTTTCCCTGTATTTACCTAGTTTTCCCGTCACAAGGTAAATACAACTAGGTAAATACACACACCCCATGGTCCTCACCTCGCCCCGGGCACGGAGTCTTGGGGTCATCACTGGACGGAGGCTGCTGTGTGGAGTGCTGACTGACGGCGGCACCACCAACAGCACCAGCAGGGATCAGCACCAGCAGCAAGAGTCAGCACCAGCACCACCAGCAGGAGTCAGCAGGAGCGGCAGCAGGACTCAACAACAGCGTGATTACCTGCTCTTGCTCTTGCTGTACATGTGAGTTGATCCGTTGGAGAGTCAGGCAGGCGGCCAGATTGTCGTACTCAGGGTTATATTTGCCGACTTCCCACCGAAAAACTGTCTCCACCACTCTAATAATTGACTTTATATATAGTTATCATTAAAAACGTTGATTACTGGTGTTTCTCGGTAATAGTTATGGATCAGAAATCGGTAAATTCGGTGAACTGAGTACGATAATCTATGTTAATTCCTATGTTCTTATGTTCTGGCAACGATGGTCGGCCTTCTTATCGGCACAACCAAATTAGAAACAAAACAAGTAGTCTATATTCATTAAAATCGTCCTATTCACTATTTCTTGCATACCACATCTTTCACAGAAAACTCTTCATGGCTTCTATAATTTCTCATACACACTTCACAAGTAATTAATTAAACATTCCGTGCCAGTCTTCCGTCATCCATTCATTCCAGTCTAATTTAATTGTATCTAAGGGGAGCCTTCCTAAATCTTTCCTTAATCTTTTCCTCCTTCTTTTTCTTCATAAAGGCCAAAAGAAGAATTAAAGGAGGGAGTAAAATGAGAATGTAAGAGTGGAAAAAACAAACAATGACATAATTAAAAGGGAAATACTGAGGAAAAAGACCAAAGGAAGCTGAAGTGAAGAACAGCAGATCTATTGGAAGCCGTACTTTATATACCCCAAAAGCGAGGAAGAGAGGTTGAGGAGGAGGAAGAAGAAGAAGAGAGGCTTGGGACCACCATTGCCAGATTATCGTACTCAGATCATCGAATTTACCGGTTTCTGACCCATAACTATTGCCAGGAAACATCAGTAATCAACCATTTTAATGATAACTATATATAAAGTCAATTATTAGGGTGGAGGAGACAGTTTTTGGTGGGAAGTCGGCAAATATAACCCTGAGTACGACAATCTGGCAACGTTGCTCGGGACTCGGGAGGAAGAGGATGGTAGGCTCTATGGTGCCATGGCCTGACCATCCCCTTGAACGCTGAGGAGGAAGACTGCCAGGCTGCGAGGCGATACAGGACAAGAGTGTCTGCCGCGGCTTATTGGGGGTAAAGTACTGTGTGTGTGTGTGTGTGTGTGTGTGTTCCAAGGTGTGTGTCAGTGCCCGCCCACCCGTGCACACGAGAGGCTTTGTGTGTGTTTGTGGGTCCCACAAGGTTCGGTATTAGGTCCACTTTTGTTTATCATTTTTATCAATGACTTAGACACAGGAATTAGTAGTGATGTTAGTAAATTTGCAGATGATACCAAGATCGGTAGAGTAATTGAGTCGGATCAGGACGCTAGTATTCTCCAAGGTGAACTCAACAGATTATATGACTGGGCGGATAAATGGCAGATGGAGTTCAATGTAGGGAAGTGCAGTATTCTGAGTGTAGGTAGGAACAACCCCTCACATAACTATTGCTTAATGACACTCTCATAAGTAGGTCTGGGTGCGAGAGGGATTTAGGGGTCTTAGTGAGCTCTGATCTCCGTCCAAGGGCACAATGCATTCAAGCTAGAAATCGAGCTAATAGGGTACTGGGATTTATTTCAAGGAGCGTAAGCAACAGAAGCCCCGAAGTCTTCCTCAAACTATATTTAGCATTAGTTAGACCTCATCTTGACTATGCGGTTCAGTTCTGGTCACCCTACTATAGAATGGATATCAAAATGTTAGAATCGGTGCAGAGGAGGATGACTAAGATGATTCAGGGGTTGAGAAACTTGCCATACGAGGAAAGACTCAAACAGTGAAACTTGCATTCTCTAGAAAGGCGAAGGGTGCGTGGAGACATGATCGAGGTTTATAAATGGATGAAGGGCTTTAATAAGGTAGACATTCATAAGGTTTTGTTGGTAAGAGAACCGGGTAGGACACGAAGTAACGGGTTTAAACTGGATAAATTCAGATTCAACAGGGACATAGGCAAAAATTGGTTTACTAACAGGGTGGTGGATGAGTGGAATAGGCTTAGCAGTCATGTGGTGAGTGCCAATACAATTGTCACATTCAAAAATAGACTAGATAAACTCATGGACAGCGATATTAGGTGGGGTTAGATACACGGGAGCTTAGGGTCAAAGGAGCTGCCTCGTACAGGCCTGCCGGCCTCTTGCAGACTCCTGCGTTCTTATGTTCTTATGTTCTTATGTTCTTATGTTCTTATGTGTGTGTGTTCCAAGGTGTGTGTCAGTGCCCGCCCACCCGTGCACACGAGAGGCTTTGTGTGTGTGTGTGTGTGTGTGTGTTCCAAGGTGTGTGGCAGTGCCCGCCCACCTGTGCACACGAGAGGCTTTGTGTGTGTGTGTGTGTGTGTGTGTGTGTGTGTGTTCCAAGGTGTGTGTCAGTGCCCGCCCACCCATGCACACGAGAGGCTTTGTATGTGTGTGGGGGGCAGTGCCCGCCTATCTCAGGGGGGACAGTCTCCGCTCCTCCGTGGAAACATTACTGCCTGAGCGGGGCATGAACCTCCGCCTGTCACCTGGTCGGGGCAGCCGCGGGGTAATATTGACGAAAGCGTAGCCACCTCTGGCAAACTTAATACTTAGAACACGTATTTCTTTTATGTCCCTGAATGCAGTGCAGTTACAAGTGACTTCTAGAAAAGAGAAAGAAAATTGATTGTAAAAATGAACTGGAGTCACAGGCGTAAGTCTCTTCCAGAACTTCATCTGTATCTGTGAGTAAAGCACAACTTAGCACCCATATACGGTGGCGGTCCAGCCAGTGTTGTGAGAAAAACTTCCTCGCATGAATAAATCGCATATGTCGGGAGGGGTTAAGGGGGGCAAAGCTCCCCATTAGAGGTTAGGTTATGTGAAGTTTGGTTGGATTAGTTTAAATATGCTCCCCCACCCAACCCCCCTGATTTCCGATTGGTCTCCCAAATTGAACCTCGGCAAGCTATTTTGTGGCAGCAGTGGTGGGTGCATAAAAGGCATTGGAAAGTCAATTATTTAGTGATTTCCGCAGAAAAATACTTCCTCCATGATAAACAGCATCATATTTTGTCCACAAATAAGCAGTCAGCATCTCAAAATTAGTAGGCTACACTTTCGTCAATATTCCCCGGCAGCCGCAGTGCAGAGCTTTAGCCAACTGAGCTACGGAGCAGAGCACTGTATATGGTTTATGTCCTGGCAGACGAGCGCATCACTGAGGATCAAGCCCTGGAGGCAGCGTGGTAGTTGTCACCAAGAGGGGAAGTGTTCCTGACTTAGAGGGCAGCGGGACACACACACCATTACTGGATGATATTCACGACAGGGTGTACAGCCTTGTATGGTGAGGTTAATAGCTACAACATGGATTCTTTTTTAGTCCCTGAATGCATTGCAGTAACAAGTGACCTCCGGAAAATAGAAGGGGGTCGATGGGGCCAAAGCCTCATATATGAAGTATACTTTGTGTCGATACAACACACTGCTGTATTGCTTTTCCGTGGCAAATGGAATTGAGGGATCGAGGTGGGTGAAGCCCGCCTGTTGGGTAGGTTACGTAAAGTTAGGTTTGGTTAGTTGAAATTTATTCGGCGTGCAGTGCGGTGCGGCGGAAAAATATGCAGCGCAGGACGGGACATGGCGGCGGCGGTTCAGTTGTTGTTGTGAAAAATACCTCCTCTCAGAATTAAATGTCTGCTGTCCACCATGCATGCACACTGGGGGAATTCACAGCAGGAAGAACATTGATTTGCCTGCATTTGTTTAAGTTTGTCCACTTGTGATCTTTGTGAGCAGTGAGTGAAAAAGAGAACAGGTAGCTAGTTGAACCTCCCAATGAGATATTTTGTGGCTGCGGCGGCGGGTGCAAATCAGGTATTGAAAAATCAGGTATTGAAAAGTCAATCATATAGTGATTTCTAGAGAAAAGTACTATCCATCATAAACAGCATCATATTGTGTCCAGAAATATTTACATCAGATTTTAGACTGCGGTACAATAGACTCATTCAGAAAACAAATACACTCACTTGTCACCACAACACACCAACACTAACAATTACTCTTGATTCACCTCCCTCTCCTGCACACTCGGCTCCCTCGTCCCCACAACAGCCAACACAAATATGCGTGTTATGCACCTGATAGCTGCCCTGCACATTATCATCCAGCTCCAGAAGTAGTCAGCATCTTGAAATTAGTAGGCTGTCCTCTCAGGAATAATTCCCTTTTTGTTTTATTATTATTATTTTTTTTTAGTGTAACTGAATGTTTTGGGGTATCATTATTTGTGCAAATTTATGTTGATAATGATGACCACATGTCAGAATCTTGGCCCCATATGCATCAGCTCTACAGCCACCATGCCCTGCACAGGCTGTGTTAGGTTAGATGTACTTAGGTTGTGTCAGGTTAGCTTAGATTTAGTTTGGTTAGGTTAGTTAGGTTCAATGTGTGTGTGCTGACAGCCACCACTCTTGCAGGTGCTGAGGCCAAGGTCAGCAGCACTGCCGGTACACCTCACTGCTTCCCTCAGCACTGCAGCTCACCTTGCCTTGGGGGCTCCTACAGGAGTGGCCCATGCTGCCCCCCCTCCCCCTCCCACCTCCAGAGTTGTCTGCCAGGAGTGGTGCCACAATGGAGGGTGTGAGGCCAGGCAGCGACACAGACAGCCCGGGCCAGCGGCAGGCAGCCTCAGGTGAACGGAGCAGCCAGGCCAGACACACCCACTCCCAGGCAGGCGAGGAAAGGCTCGGGTGTGTGCAGGCTGTGTGCACCAGCCAGGCCAGACACACCCACTCCCAGGCAGGCGAGGAAAGGCTCGGGTGTGTGCAGGCTGTGTGCACCAGCCAGGCCAGACACACCCACTCCCAGGCAGGCGAGGAAAGGCTCAGGTGTGTGCAGGCTGGGCAGAGGCTCACTGCTGAGGGTGGCAGCACTGAACACCCCCCCACACACACTGCTGTTAGGAACTTTGAGTGTGAACTGTGTGGAAAGAGATTTACTTGTATGTCTCGCCTCAAAACACACATCCTTAGCCACACTGGCACTAAAAACTTTGAGTGTGAACTGTGTGGGAATAAGTTTATTGCTAAAAGTTCCCTCAAAATACACATGGTCATCCACACTGGTGTTAAAAACTTTGAGTGTGAACAGTGTGGGAAAAAGTTTATGTCTAAATATTACCTCAGTAAACACATACTCATCCACACTGGTGTTAAAAACTTTGAGTGTGAACACTGTGGGAAAAAGTTTATTACTAAAAGTAAACTCAAATCACACATCCTCACCCACACTGGTGTTAAAAACTTTGAATGTGAACTGTGTGGGAAAAAGTTTACTGCTAAAGATTCCATCAAAACACACATGGTCATCCACACTGGTGTTAAAAACTTTGAGTGTGAACAGTGTGGGAGAAAGTTTAATGATAGAAATTCCGTCAAAAGACACACGCTCACTCACACTGGTGTTAAAAACTTTGAGTGTGAACAGTGTGGGAAAAAGTTTGCTCTTAAAGCTGGCCTCAAGAAACACACGCTCATCCACGCTGCCATTAAAAATATTGAATGTGAAGAGTGCGGGGAAAAGTTTGTTCGTAAAGCTGGCCTCAAAAGACACATGCTCATCCACACTGCTGTTAGAAATGAGTGTGAACACTGTGGGGAAAAGTTTACTAGGATAAAGTCCTTCAAATCACATATGCTTACCCATGCTGTTTTTGAGTGTGAAGTGTGTGGGAAAAAGCTTGCTACTAAGGGTACCCTCAAACTACACATGCTCATCCATGCTGGTGTTAAGAACTTTGAGTGTGAATACTGTGGGAAAAAATTCATAACTAAAGGTAACCTCAAATCACACTTGTTCCTCCACACTGCTGTTAGTAACTTTGAGTGTGAACAGTGTGGGAAAAAGTTCATTACTAAAAGTAGCCTCAACAAACACATGGTGGTCCACAGTGCTGTTAGTAACTTTGAGTGTGAACAGTGTGGGAAAAAGTTCATTACTAAAAGTAGCCTCAACAAACACATGGTGGTCCACAGTGCTGTTAGTAACTTTGAGAGTGAACAGTGTGGGGAAAAGTTCATTACTAAAAGTAGCCTCAACAAACACATGGTTGTCCACAGTGCTGTTAGTAACTTTGAGAGTGAACAGTGTGGGGAAAAGTTCATTACTAAAAGTAGCCTCAACAAACACATGGTTGTCCACAGTGCTGTTAGTAACTTTGAGAGTGAACAGTGTGGGGAAAAGTTTACTGCTAAAAGTACACTCGAAACACACACGGCCGTGCACACCAGTGGTAGAAAGTTTGAGTGTGAACACTGTGGGAAAATATTTGAACATGAATGTCGCCTCAGAAGACATATGCTTACCCATACAGGCGCCAGAGCCTTTGAGTGTGAACAGTGTGGGAAAAAGTTTGCTCATAACTTTAGCCTCACAAAACACATGCTTACCCATACAAGCACTAAACCCCTTGAGAGTGAACAGTGTGGGGAAAAGGTTGCTCATAACTTTGACCTCACAAGACACATGCTTACTCATACAGGCACTAAACCCCTTGAGAGTGAACAGTGTGGGGAAAAGGTTGCTCATAACTTTGACCTCACAAGACACATGCTTACCCATACAGGCACTAAACCCCTTGAGAGTGAACAGTGTGGGGAAAAGGTTGCTCATAACTTTAGCCTCACAAAACACATGCTTACCCATACAGGCACTAAACCCCTTGAGAGTGAACAGTGTGGGGAAAAGGTTGCTCATAACTTTAGCCTCACAAAACACATGCTCACCCATACAGGCACTAAACCCCTTGAGAGTGAACAGTGTGGGGAAAAGGTTGCTCATAACTTTGACCTCACAAGACACATGCTTACCCATACAGGCACTAAACCCCTTGAGAGTGAACAGTGTGGGGAAAAGGTTGCTCATAACTTTAGCCTCACAAAACACATGCTCACCCATACAGGCACTAAACCCCTTGAGAGTGAACAGTGTGGGGAAAAGGTTGCTCATAACTTTGACCTCACAAGACACATGCTTACCCATACAGGCACTAAACCCCTTGAGAGTGAACAGTGTGGGGAGAAGGTTGCTCATAACTTTGACCTCACAAGACACATGCTTACCCATACAGGCACTAAAACCCTTGAGAGTGAACAGTGTGGGGAAAAGGTTGCTCATAACTTTGACCTCACAAGACACATGCTCACCCATACAGGCACTAAAACCCTTGAGAGTGAACAGTGTGGGGAGAAGGATGCTCATAACTTTGACCTCACAAGACACATGCTTACCCTTACAGGCAATAAAGCCCTTGAGAGTGAACAGTGTGGGGAAAAGGTTGCTCATAACTTTGACCTCACAAAACACATGCTCACCCATACAGGCACTAAACCCCTTGAGAGTGAACAGTATGGGGACAAGTTTACTACTAAAAGTACGCTTGAAACACACACAGCCATCTGCAGCAGTGTTAGAAACTTGGAGTGTGAACATTGTGGGAAAACGTTTGCTTATGAAAGTCGCCTCAAAAGACACATGCTTACCCATACAGGGACCAGAGCCTTCAAGTGTGAACAGTGTGGGAAAACGTTTGCTAAAAGATCTACCCTCAAATCACACATCCTTAACCACACTGGCATTAGAAGTTTTGAGTGTGAAAAGTGTGGGAAGGAGTTTCTTACTAAAAAAAGGTTCAATAAACACAGGTCCTCCCACACCACTGTCAAAGAGTTTGAGTGTGAACAGTGCGGGAAAAAGTTTAGATGGAAAGGTAATCTCAAAACACACATGGTCCTCCACACTGGCATCAGAAACTTTGAGTGTGAACTGTGTGGGAAGAAGTTCTTTACTGAAGGCAAGCTCAATAGACACATGTTCCTCCACACTGGTGTTAAAAACTTTGAGTGTGAACAGTGTAGGAAAAAGTTTATAGGTAAAGATAACCTTGTACAACACATGGTCCGCCACACTGGCATCAGAAACTTTGAGTGTGAACAGTGTGGGAAAAAGTTTTTTACAAAAAGTGAGCTCCGTAAACACATGCTCATCCACACTGGCACTAAAAACTTTGAGTGTGACTTTTGTTGGAAAAGATTCACCCAGCCAGGAAGTTTAAGAACACACATACTAAGCCACACTGCTCCAAATAAACTGAAGTGTGAACATTGTGGAAAACGGTTTACTGTAAAATCTGAACTCAAAAGACACATGAATACCCACACACCTTGAGCGTGAACAGTGTGGGAAACAGCTTGCTCGTAAAGGTGGCCTCAAAGCACACCTGGTCACCCACACTGGTACTAGGAACTTAGTGTGAACATTGTGGGAAAGGGTTTACTGTTAAATATTAACTCATAAAACACATGCATACCCAAACACCTTGAGCATGACCAGTGTGGGAAACAGCTTGCTCGTAAAGGTGGCCTCAAAGCACACCTGGTCAGCCACACTGGTACTTGGAACTGAGTGTGAACAGTGTGTGCTGCTGCCTATGGGGAGGGAGGTGTGTATCTGCAGGGGTTGTGTTGTGGATGGTTTGCAGTAAAGAGCCTATAGTGTTTGTGTGTGTCATTAACCTGTCTGATCATGTCTGGAGGTGTGCTGCTGCCTGTGGGGAGGGAGGTGTGTATCTGCAGGGGTTGTGTTGTGGATGGTTTGCAGTAAAGAGCCTCTAGTCTGTGTGTGTGTGCGTCATTAACCTGTCCGACCATGTGGTGGACTCGTGACTGCTGGCCAGTGCCCCCCCATGGAAAACCTTAGAGCTTCATGGTGACAGGTCCTGGGTACTGCAGGAACCCGACAGACCACATCCCCTCCCCCTGTTTTGCGCAGGTTCCGCGTCAAAATAGTGTATACCATGAGACCTTATAGCAGGGTTAAGTCTTGTGACATCCCAGTTAACGTGCAACGAAACTTTTCGTTAAGTACGCCAACTGACCCTTTACATTATGCTTTTAATAACTTTTTCATCTTTAAATCAATGATGGGTTGTATATGTTTTATGTGAGCGTTCAGGGAGAGTGACCCTTCCTGTCAGCAACAAAACTTTTCAGCTTCAATGAAAACAAAACATTATACTCAGCCCTGCAGGTGGCAGTTGAGAGTTTATGAAAAGCACCGCAGAGTGGGTGTGGGTGTGGGTGTACACACACACACACCCCTGGTTAAGAAAGCCTTCTCTAGATATTGTTAGGAATTAAGGGTTGTTTGGGAAGGAATGGTAATTCAGTAGCGAAATTGAGGATTCGAATCAACAGTTGGGTTTTGAATGTTCTACTGTAGAATTAGAAAGAGACGAGTTCACGTCTGGCCCGCCCCGCGAGTCTGTCAGCGTTAAGCCTTGGCGGCACACACGAGTCAGGCAGCAGTTATAGCGTCTTCCATTTAGCGTAACCCGTTTCTGGGTCGTGATCTGTAGAGTCCCTCATAGAGTCCCGACAACCTAAGATTTGGACGCCATTATTGGCCCTGTGTTTTCGCCGCGCTTTTCAAACACTAGCACTAGCGGCGAAAACAGGGCCAATAATGGCGTCCAAATCTTAGGCTGTCGGGACTCTATCTATCAAGGGACTCTACAGATCACGACCCAGAAACGGGTTACGCTGAATGGAAGAGGCTATTAGTCTTTGTGGCGGACACCCAGCAGTCAGCTGATGGATGCCGTGCAGTCTGCGGCAAGCTTTTCAGTGCCTACCGCTGCGTGTCACGAGGGGAGCGAGCCACTACATCTACCTCTTACAACAAGGCTGGTGCACTCCACTGACTATCTTCAGAACTGTTCAGAAAACCCCTACAACGAGAAGCTATAAGTGACCCACTAATTATCTTTTTTCCTCTGTGGCCATATTAGAGCTGGGAGAACAGCGAGCAATACCATTAGGTGAGTCGGTTGGGCCGGGTGTGTTTATGGCCCTTAAGCCTTTCCAGACGCCACTCCAGGAAATACATGACAGCTATACATTCAAGCACAGACGGTATTACTCTCGTACAACAGGGAATGAAGGCAGCGACGCAGGTAAAGAAACCCTGGGAATAAAAGCGATCCAAGAAAAGAACGATTTTTGGCGAGGAAATTATATAAGGCTTCCGGGCGTGATTCATTTTCTCTTGTTTACCAATAAATAACACCGAGAATGATTGGCTACATTTTTATTAGCGAGTGTGACTGTTGTAAGCCCCAGAGACACGCAGGTGGTTTACGAGAATCACCTTTTAAGTGCTATGGCCAGGCATGGATTGAACCCTGTACTGCGGGAGCCAGGGAGAAGTAAAGATAAAATTCACAAGTTAGCATCTCAGAAGTAGCGGTGTGATTTGGGACGGAGGGAGGAAGTAATTAATGATGGGGAGGAAAACGCAGGTGTGTTCTCATTGGGGGAGGATTAGCAGAGAGAATTATCTTCCTCTTTCTCTATTCCTTCCTCTCTTCCTGTCTTCCTCTCTTTCTTTATTTCTTCTTTCCTTTCTTACTTGATTTCTCTTTCTCCTTTCTTTCTCTTTCATTCTTGTCTTCCTTTCTTTTTTCTTTCTTTCCCTTTCTCCTTTTTCTCTTTCTTTCATTCTTCTTCTTTTATCTTTCAACCTTTTCTCTTTCATTTTTACTTTTTCTTCCTTTCTTTCTTTCCCTTTTTTCTTCTCTTTCTCCTTTATTTATTTATTTATTTCATTTTTCTTTCTTCATTTGTCTTTCTCTCTTTATTTTTCTTCTTCCCTCTCTCATTGTTTATTTATTTCTCTTCATTTCTTTATTTCATTCTTGATTTCTCTCACTTTTTTTCCTTCTTTCTTTCATTCTTCTTCACATACGCAGGATATTTTGAGGAGGGAGGGAGGAGAGGAGGAT
>NW_026110441.1:663944-681444 GCF_024679095.1 Eriocheir sinensis
GCCAGGCAGGCGAGGGAAGGCTCGGGTGTGTGCAGGCTGGGCAGAGGCTCACTGCTGAGGGTGGCAATACTGAACACCCCCCCACACACACTGCTGTTAGGAACTTTGAGTGTGAACTGTGTGGGAAAAAGGTTACTAGTAAAGGTAGCCTCAGAAGACACGTGTTCCTCCACAGTGGCATCAGGAACTTTAAGTGTGAACAGTGTGGGAAAAAGTTTAAATGTAATGATAACCTCAAAACACACATGGTCCGCCACACTGGCATCAGAAACTTTGAGTGTGAACAGTGTGGGAAAAAGTTTTTACTTAAAGATGACCTCAGTCAACACATGCTCATCCACACTGCTACTAAAAGCTTTGAGTGTGACTACTGCTGGAAAAGATTTGCCCAGCGAAAAGGTCTAAGAAGCCACATACTTATCCACACCGCTCCAAAACAACTGGAGTGTGAACATTGTGGGAAACGGTTTACTGTAAAACAACAACTCTTAAAACACGTGCATACCCACACACCTTGACCTCTAGTCTTTGTGTGTGTGTCATTAACCTGTCTGATCATATGGGGAGGGAGGTGTGTATCTACAGAGGTTGTGGATAGTTTGCATTAAAGAATCTACAGTCTTTGTGTGTGTGTCATTAACCTATCTGATCATGTGGAGAGGGAGGCGTGTATCTACAGAGGTTGTGGATAGTTTGCATTATAGAATCTAGTCTTTGTGTGTGTGTCATTAACCTGTCTCATGTGGGGAGGGAGGTGTGTATTTGTAGAGGTTGTATTTATTTACTTAGTAGTGGTATACAGGAAAGGGCCACGCTTGTACTGTTCCATTTCTATATCTACTATAATCCAATTTTGCCTTAGAATCATGAAAGGTCTTGGCGTGGACCACATCTTTTCCAGGCCGTTCCAGGTATCCAGCACTCTGTGGAAAGCTGTTCCTCTATGTCTCTCCTCCAGGCTTCCTCTTTCATCTTCCCTCCATGGCCTCTTGATTCTCTTTTATCCCTCATTATTATATCTTTGTCCACTTTACCATCCCACTCAGCGCCCTGCACACGACAATCAGATCTCCTCTTCCTCCTCACCCCGCAGTGAATGGGTACCAGGTATTAATCGGGGGTTGTGTGATGTGTCCCGTCTCCTGGGGTCTGTTCCCTTCTCCTATAATTCCTTCCCCTTCTGTCTCTCTCCGGCATATGACCACAGATGTTGCGCCGACTAAACCAAACTTAACCTTCTTCTATAATTCCTTCCCCTTCTGTCTCTCTCTCCGGCATATGACCACAGATGTTGCGCTGACTAAACGAAACTTTCCCTTCTCCTATAATTCCTTCCCCTTCTGTCTCTCTCCGGCATATGACCACAGATGTTGCGCCGACTAAACGAAACTTTCCCTTCTCCTATAATTCCTTCCCCTTCTGTCTCTCTCCGGCATATGACCACAGATGTTGCGCCGACTAAACCAAACTTTCCCTTCTCCTATAATTCCTTCCCCTTCTGTCTCTCTCTCCGGCATATGACCACAGATGTTGCGCCGACTAAACGAAACTTTCCCTTCTCCTATAATTCCTTCCCCTTCTGTCTCTCTCCGACATATGACCACAGATGTTGCGCCGACTAAACGAAACTTTCCCTTCTTCTATAATTCCTTCCCCTTCTGTCTCTCTCTCCGGCATATGACCACAGATGTTGCGCCGACTAAACGAAACTTTCCCTTCTCCTATAATTCCTTCCCCTTCTGTTTCTCTCCGGCATATGACCACAGATGTTGCGCCGACTAAACGAAACTTTCCCAAAACTTCCTCCTCTGTTCCAGTGCCATTAGTTTCAGCTGCTTCACTCTTTCTTCATAAGTTAAGCCTCTACAATATGGTCCTGAACACTCACCAATAACTCTGGCAAGGGTTTTCTTTTTGGTCATGTGTGAGTAGACAACACTGTGTAGAAGATCAGGCTAGGTTAACATGGGTCACCTTCCACAGTACGGTCCTGAACACTCACGTAAAAAGTGTTCAACCCAACATTGATTTAAAGGTGAAAATGTTACGGCATCATGTAAAGGGTCAGTTGGCGTACTTAACCTGGTAGCAGCGACGGGCGAAATTTGTGGCTTTACCGTGTAGCAGCGACGGGCGAAATTTGTGGCTTTACCGTGTAGCAGCGACGGGCGAAATTTGTGGCTTTACCGTGTAGCAGCGACGGGCCAAATTTGTGGCTTTACCGTGTAGCAGCGACGGGCCAAATTTGTGGCTTTACCGTGTAGCAGCGACGGGCCAAATTTGTGTCTTTACCGTGTAGCAGCGTCGTTATAAATTTGTGGCTTTACCGTGTAGCAGCGACGGGCCAAATTTGTGGCTTTACCGTGTAGCAGCGACGGGCCAAATTTGTGCCATGATTTAAACCCCCCAAAATAGATGATACATAATCTGATCACAAATGCTTTGATATATATTATGAAATGGTTTGAGTGAGTGCTGATTTTTTCCCATTTTTCTCGCTTAGAGGGACCATTAAGAAACATGATCCCTGCTGCTACCGGGTTAAACATTTTGGCACTCAAGCACATATTTCGCAAGGCTTTCGTAGGAGTTTGGGGCATTTCCCAGGGTAGTTTATGACCCTGGTGGTAGGCTGACCTTTCTTCTGTAGCATGAACCTAGAATAGCACTCCTGAAGACCCACCTCATCTACTTTTTGGCCTTTGGAAATAGATGATGTAGAAGGTGGTAGCAGCGGGGATCATGTTTCTTAATGGTCCCTCTAAGCGAGAAAAATAAGAAAAAATCACCCCTCACACAAACCATTTCATAATATATATCAAAGCATTTGTGATCAGATTATGTATCATCTATTTTGTGGGGCTTATATCATGGCACAAATTTGGCCCGTTGCTGCTACACGGTAAAGCCACAAATTTGGCCCGTCGCTGCTACACGGTAAAGCCACAAATTTGGCCCGTCGCTGCTACACGGTAAAGCCACAAATTTGGCCCGTCGCTGCTACACGGTAAAGCCACAAATTTGGCCCGTCGCTGCTACACGGTAAAGCCACAAATTTGGCCCGTTGCTGCTTCATGGTAAAGCCACAAATTTGGCCCGTCGCTGCTACACGGTAAAGCCACAAATTTGGCCCGTTGCTGCTTCATGGTAAAGCCACAAATTTGGCCCGTCGCTGCTACACGGTAAAGACACAAATTTGGCCCGTTGCTGCTACATGGTAAAGCCACAAATTTGGCCCATTGCTGCTACACGGTAAAGCCACAAATTTGGCCCGTCGCTGCTACATGGTAAAGCCACAAATTTGGCCCGTGGCTGCTACACGGTAAAGCCACAAATTTGGCCCGTCGATGCTACAAGGTAAAGCCACAAATTTGGCCCGTCGCTGCTTCATGGTAAAGCCACAAATTTGGCCCGTCACTGCTACACGGTAAAGCCACAAATTTGTCTGTCGCTGCTACATGGTAAGCCACAAATTTGGCCCGTCGCTGCTACATGGTAAAGCCACAAATTTGGCCCATCGCTGCTACACGGTAAAGCCACAAATTTGGCCCGTCGCTGCTACATGGTAAAGCCACAAATTTGGCCCGTCGCTGCTACACGGTAAAGCCACAAATTTGGCCCGTCGCTGCTACACGGTAAAGCCACAAATTTGGCCCGTCGCTGCTTCATGGTAAAGCCACAAATTTGGCCCGTCGCTGCTTCATGGTAAAGCCACAAATTTGGCCCGTCGATGCTTCATGGTAAAGCCACAAATTTGGCCCGTTGCTGCTTCATGGTAAAGCCACAAATTTGGCCCGTTGCTGCTTCATGGTAAAGCCACAAATTTGGCCCGTCGATGCTACATGGTAAAGCCACAAATTTGGCCCTCACTGCTACACGGTAAAGCCACAAATTTGGCTCTTCGCTGCTACACGGTAAAGCCACAAATTTGGCTCTTTGCTGCTACACGGTAAAGCCACAAATTTGGCCCATCGCTGCTACACGGTAAAGCCACAAATTTGGCCCATCGCTGCTACACGGTAAAGCCACAAATTTGGCCCGTCGCTGCTTCATGGTAAAGCCACAAATTTGGCCCGTCGCTGCTACACGGTAAAGCCACAAATTTGTCCGGTCGCTGCTACATGGTAAAGCCACAAATTTGGCCCGTCGCTGGTACATGGTAAAGCCACAAATTTGGCCCGTCGCTGCTACATGGTAAAGCCACAAATTTGGCCCGTCGCTGCTACACGGTAAAGCCACAAATTTGGCCCGTCGCTGCTACACGGTAAAGCCACAAATTTGGCCCGTTGATGCTACCGGGTTAAAGGCGGTATTGATATCCTTTATTGCCATTTCCTCTTTTTTTTTTTTCATTTAATATTATTTTGTTGTTCAGTTGAATGTTTTGGGCTTCATTTTTTGTGCAAATGAATATTAATCATATACCGTGTTTGAATCTTGGCCCCCCGTACATCAAATCTACGGCCACCATGCCCTGCACAGCCTGTGTTAGCTTATAGGTAGTTAGGTCATGTCAAGTTACCTTAGATTTAGTTTGGTTAGGTTAGTTTGGTTCACTGTTGTGTGCTGACGACCACCACTCTTGCAGGTGCTGAGGCCAAGGTCAGCAGCACCGCCGGGACTCCTCGCCGCTTCCCTCAGCACTGCAGCTCACCTTGCCTTGGGGCCTCCTGCAGGAGTGGCCCATGCTGGCCCCCCCTCCCACCTCCAGGGTTGTCTGCCAGGAGTGGTGCCACAATGGAGGATGTGGGGCCAGGCAGCGACACAGACAGCCCGGACCAGCGGCAGGTCACTGCTGAGGGTGGCAACACTGAACACCCCAATACACACACTGCTGTTGGGAAAGTTGAGTGTGAACTGTGTGGGAAAAAGTTTAATGGAAAAAGTGCCGTCAAAATACACATGGTCGTCCACACTGGTGTTAAAAACTTTGAGTGTGAACAGTGTGAAAAAAGGTTCACTCAAAAATCAAGCCTCACATTACACATCCTTACCCACGCTGGCACCAAAAACTTTGAGTGTGAACTGTGTGAGAAAAAGTTTACTCGCAAAAATGGTCTCAATAAACACATGGCCATCCACACTGGTGTTAGAAACTTTGAGTGTGAACACTGTGGGAAAAAGTTTATTACTAAAAGTAAACTCAAAACACACATGGTTGTCCACACAGGTGTTAGAGACTTTGAGTGTGAACACTGTGGAAAAAAGTTTACCACTAAAAGCTCCTTTACTAGACACATTGTTCTCCACACCAGTATTAGAAACTTTGAGTGTGATCAGTGTGGGAAAACGTTTCTTCGTAAAGGCGACCTCAACCAACACATGCTCCTCCACTCTGGCACTAAAAGCTTTGAGTGCGATTACTGTGGGAAGAGGTTCACCCAGCCAAGGGGTCTGAGAACACACATGCACATCCACACTGACCCAAAAAAACTTGAGTGTGAACATTGTGGGAAAAAGTTTACTCAGAAATGTGGCCTCAAGAAACACTTACTTACCCACACAGATGCTAAAGACCTTGAGTGTGAACATTGTGGGGAAAGGCTTTCTACTCTTACTAAAAACTTTGTGTGTGACTATTGTGGAAAAACATTTGCCTGTAAAGATGGCCTCAAGGCACACATGGTTACTCACATTAGTACTAAAAACTTTAAGTGTGAAGATTGTGGGGAAAGATTTCTTCGTCAAGGTGACCTCAACACCCACATGCTCATCCACACTGGAGATAAAGTTTATGGGCCGCATTACTAAACATTTCGTCGCCAAAGTTCACATATTTGACTAGGCTATCGTAGGAGTTTTAGGCATTTCTAGAAGTAGTTTTATGACCCTTCCTCTGTACCATGAACCTAAAGAAACACACATTTGACAAGGCTTTCATCGGAGTTTTAGGCATTTCTTGAAGTAGTTTTATGACCCTGGTGGTAGTGTGACCCTTCCTCTGTACCATGAACCTAAAGAAACACATATTTGACAAGGCTTTCGTCGGAGTTTTAGGCATTTCTAGAAGTAGTTTTATGACCCTGGTGGTAGTGTGACCCTTCCTCTGTACCATGAACCTAAAGAAACACACATTTGACAAGGCTTTCGTAGGAGTTTTAGGCATTTCTAGAAGTAGTTTTATGACCCTGGTGGTAGTGTGACCCTTCCTCTGTACCATGAACCTAAAGAAACACACATTTGACAAGGCTTTCGTAGGAGTTTTAGGCATTTCTTGAAGTAGTTTTATGACCCTGGTGGTAGTGTGACCCTTCCTCTGTACCATGAACCTAAAGAAACACACATTTGACAAGGCTTTCGTAGGAGTTTTAGGCATTTCTAGAAGTAGTTTTATGACCCTGGTGGTAGTCTGACCCTTCCTCTGTACCATGAACCTAAAGAAACACACATTACAACCCAATTGACCCCCTGTTTGACCTTCAGAAATAGCTGATCTGAGAAGCGAAATTGTCTTATAATATCAACCAAAGTGTGATATTTGTGGCAAGTGTTTCACCACCAAAAAACTCTATTACCTGCCATGTCAAGACACACCTGTGAGGAGGGAATCTTGTATCTGCAGGTGTGGTGGATAGCTTACAGTATAGACCTTACAGAGTGTGTGTGTGTGTGTGTGTGTGGGTGTGGGTGGGTGTGATACTGTATCCTCTGAAGGGTGTGCCCATGTCAAAAGTCTCCAGCTCTTCCTGCACCTGTTCTTCCTTTTTGTATCCTCACACACCACCTCCGCCTCCCTCCAAGTGTTCATGCTGTCCGTTCATCCACCTCAGCGCTCACTTTCCTATCCCTCCCTTCCATTAAATTTTTGTATATGCACACACCACCTCCGCCTCCCTCCAAGCATACATGCCATCCATCCACAGTGTTGCCAGATGGTGCAGAGGAAACTTCAGTAGATTATTGCGAGAAAATTCAGTAGGTAGGTAAAAATTCGGCAGACGCACTTTAATATATATGTAGTGGTTCTTGCGATATATGTTATGAAGATGAAATTAAGTAAAAAAGCATTATATCAATATTTTTTTATAACTGGTGAAAATTTGGAAAAGCAATATACAAATTATTCATGAGATTGATAAGTTATTTCTGAGATTCATCGAAATTTCAGTACATCTCCAGATATTTCGGTAGATCTGGCAACACAGTCCGTCCATCCACCTAAGCACCAGCGTTGCCAAATTAGTGCATTAACCGCATATCGTATCAATCATTTTTATGCCCCAAACTCTCGTACCTACACAAGTAACGTGAGAAAATCAAAGTTAGTGTTAAAACCGTTGAATGTTGATGTTTTTCGTTGTTATAATTATCGGTTAGCAACTACGAAAATTAAATGCGATGGGTACGATAATTTGTCAACGCTGCTTAACACTGATCTCCCTATTCCTCCCTACCATTAAATCTGGCTCTCGGAAACCCTCTCCACCAATACCATCTCCCTATTCCTCCCTACCATTAAATCTGGCTCTCGGAAACCCTCTCCACCAATACCATCTCCCTATCCCTCCCTACCATTAAATCTGGCTCTCGGAAACCCTCTCCACCAATACCATCTCCCTATCCCTCCCTACCATTAAATCTGGCTCTCGGAAACCCTCTCCACCAATACCATCTCCCTATCCCTCCCTAACATTAAATCTGGCTCTCGGAAACCCTCTCCACCAATACCATCTCCCTATCCCTTCCTACCATTAAATCTGGCTCTCGGAAACCCTCTCCACCAATACCATCTCCCTATCCCTCCCTACCATTAAATCTGGCTCTCGGAAACTCTCTCCATCAATACCATCTCCCTATCCCTCCCTACCATTAAATCTGGCTCTCGGAAACCCTCTCCACCAATACCATCCTCCTATCCCTCCCTAACATTAAATCTGGCTCTCGGAAACCCTCTCCACCAATACCATCCTCCTATCCCTCCCTAACATTAAATCTGGCTCTCGGAAACCCTCTCCACCAATACCATCTCCCTATCCCTCCCTACCATTAAATCTGGCTCTCGGAAACCCTCTCCACCAATACCATCTCCTATTCCTCCCTACCATTAAATCTGGCTCGAAACCCTCTCCACCAATACCATCTCCTATCCTCCCTAACATTAAATCTGGCTCTCGGAAACCCTCTCCACCAATACCATCTCCCTATCCCTCCCTACCATTAAATCTGGCTCTCGGAAACCCTCTCCGCCAATACCATCTCCCTATCCCTCCCTACCATTAAATCTGGCTCTCGGAAACCCTCTCCGCCAATACCATCTCCCTATTCCTCCCTACCATTAAATCTGGCTCTTGGAAACCCTCTCCACCAATACCATCTCCCTATCCCTCCCTACCATTAAATCTGGCTCTCGGAAACCCTCTCCACCAATACCATCTCCCTATCCCTCCCTAACATTAAATCTGGCTCTCGGAAACCCTCTCCACCAATACCATCTCCCTATCCCTCCCTACCATTAAATCTGGCTCTCGGAAACCCTCTCCACCAATACCATCTCCCTATCCCTCCCTAACATTAAATCTGGCTCTCGGAAACCTTCTCCACCAATACCGAGCCTGTTTATAATGTATCCAAGCTGTCTCAGTGGAAGCTAGTCTACCCACTCCACCACTACACTCCACGCCTCATTCTCGCCTCCACACCACATCTGTGCAGCTCTTCATGACCTACACGGTGCCTCCTGGTGACTGCATGTACCCCTCAGGCAACTCATCACTGCTGTACATGTCCTGTTATTGTGTATTATTGCGTTTTTGGTTTATATCTGTAAGTAGACCATCTAAGGGAGAGTTTGTGAACAGTGTCAGCTGTTTCTAATTTACCATCATTGTGTTTTAAGGTTTACACCATGAGGACACACGAGGAAAGGAAGGAATTATATTGGGACTTTATATGAGAGGATGTGTTTGTCTCCTCCTCCTCCTCCTCCTCCTCCTCCTCCTCTGCTAGTGATGAAGGTAAGTCACACAGTAAACTAAGACTTATCAGAGGTGGGCAAGTGCGGTACTTAGCACTACCGCAAAATTTCTGAAAATAACGCACTACCGCGGGCCGCACTAAAAAAATCATGCGGTACTTTGAAAGCTATCGAAGACGACATTTGCAGCATTTTATTATTATTATTATTATTATTTTTTTTTACAGTGAATCGGACTCAATCAGTCAATCGGTATCAGTCATCAGAATCAGTGTTCAATCATTCTGACTTTTCAGATATTGTTCAAAATTAAATGCTAAATAGACAGACTAAACTACTACACTACTACTACTACACAGGGTAGGCGGTGGCCGAACTGGTAGCGTTTTGGGCCCACATTCACCGCGTGATGGACGACGCGGGTTCGAATCCCCACGCTACCACTCGGATTTTTCAGTCACCACCGAGTGGCTTAAAACTTCCCACATGCTGTCCTGAAGACCACCCATCAACCCGGACTCTAGAGGAAGCCGTCCAAGCGAATCAAGAACGAGTTCCGGGGGGCAGCATGAGCCAATGCAAGATGGCGCCACTATAAACACTCACCTGCGCCAGAACGGGCTGGGCCGACCATCAGGCCCCACCTGGAAGAAGCCTTGGGCCGACCATCAGGCCCCACGAGGAAGATGCCTACCGGCGCAACAGGCAGCGACGTAAAAAAAAAAAAAAAAAAAAAAAAAAAAACACTGCCAGTCTTCTTTAACCCGTGCGGTGCCGGCCACTTCAACCGTCCGTGCTGCCGGACGATTTTTCATTTTTTATGAGCTTAACAAATCCTAAGCAATTGTAAGATAATGGAAAAACATACAAAAAGTGGTTTAGCAAATTGAACATTTTTTAAACCCACCTTGTATACAAATGCAACATATATGAGCACCGAGGCCATGCGCAGCTGTGGCGTGTGCCCCCAACTTAACCTTTACCAACCCACTCAGGATCAAGGGAAGGAGAGCAGCAACTGTTGCAAGGGTTTTATTATTGGTCATGCGTGAGTACACAACACTGTGCAGAAGATCAGGTTAGGCTGACATGGGTCACCTTCCACAGTATGGTCCTGGACACTCACATAAAAAGTGTTCAACCCAACATTGATTTAAAGGTGAAAATGTTACGGCATCATGTAAAGGGTCAGTTGGCGTACTTAACGAAAAGGTTCATTGCACGTTGGCTGGGACGTCACAAGACCTAAGTAGGGGTCCGAGGTGTTATAACAGCCTAGCTAAGGCGTCCATGCCCCCTCCAGGTGAGAAGAGCTTCAGTGAGGAATGCCAGAGAGGACGTCATGTAGCCAATACCCAGGAAGTAAAACACACCCTGGAACACACCCAAGAGAAGGTTACACCCCATCCCTGTGCACCCCAGAGCAATGGTGCACCAGTACACTCAGCTACACCCTGGACTGGTACACCCACACTATATAACACTGTATTCACTATTGGGGGCACTCAGCTACACCCTGGACTGGTACACCCGCACTATATAACACTGTATTCACTATTGGGGGCACTCAGCTACACCCTGGACTGGTACACTCACACTATATAACACTGTATTCACTATTGGGGGCACTCAGCTACACCCTGGACTGGTACACCCACACTATATAACACTGTATTCACTATTGGGGGCACTCAGCTACACCCTGGACTGGTACACCCACACTATATAACACTGTATTCACTATTGGGGGCACTCAGCTACACCCTGGACTGGTACACCCACACTATATAACACTGTATTCACTATTGGGGGCACTCAGCTACACCCTGGACTGGTACACCTGCACTATATAACACTGTATTCACTATTGGGGGCACTCAGCTACACCCTGGACTGGTACACCCGCACTATATAACACTGTATTCACTATTGGGGGCACTCAGCTACACCCTGGACTGGTACACCCGCACTATATAACACTGTATTCACTATTGGGGGCACTCAGCTACACCCGGGACTGGTACACCCACACTATATAACACTGTATTCACTATTGGGGGCACTC
The DNA here is from genome assembly GCF_024679095.1 of Eriocheir sinensis. Taxonomy (NCBI): domain Eukaryota; kingdom Metazoa; phylum Arthropoda; class Malacostraca; order Decapoda; family Varunidae; genus Eriocheir; species Eriocheir sinensis. The sequence continues at coordinate 674,924 of NW_026110441.1, forward strand.
AGCTACACCCTGGACTGGTACACCTGCACTATATAACACTGTATTCACTATTGGGGGCACTCAGCTACACCCAGGACTGGTACACCACACTATATAACACTGTATTCACTATTGGGGGCACTCAGCTACACCCTGGACTGGTACACCCGCACTATATAACACTGTATTCACTATTGGGGGCACTCAGCTACACCCTGGACTGGTACACCCACACTATATAACACTGTATTCACTATTGGGGGCACTCAGCTACACCCGGGAATACACTGGACAATGTCATTATATTCTCAGTTATACACCCATATACACTCAGCTACACCCACAATACAGTGTTACACCCACAAGTACAGTTATACTCTAACGCACTCTAGAATGCAAACCTTCACTCCTTACACCCTGATACACACTATACTGCACAGTGATACACCCTGATACACACTATACTGCACAGTGATACACCCTGACACACACTTCTGATCGTTACACTGCTCCCTCACACCCTATTTATCAATCTACATAGTTATGCTACATCTATACCCGTCTATCTATCTGCATCTATGTATTAATTTATCTATGTATCTGTATTTGCATCTCCAGGTATCTAACTATATTTTATCTATCAATGCATTTATCTATATTTATCTGCCATCTATCTGTCTATCTTACCTGGAGGTGGTGGAGGCCCAGGGCTTGGGTGGTGGTGGTGGAGGTGATGGTGGTGGTTGAGGAGGTCAGGTCACCCCTCTCTCTCCTCTTGGGGTCATTGATCACGTCTCGCAGCCACTGGGAGAATTTATCATTATTTTCCTACACTCTCCTTATGTGTGTCGCTCCCTGCTGAAGTGGGGCAAGCGACGTACACAGGAAAACCAGAACATTGGGATGGGAAGTTGGGTGATCCTGCACTTTTCCTCGGCATGTGTGTAGAGGAAGTAGACCAAGGCAAAAAATGAAAAGAAAAGAAAAGCCCGCTAACCACTGCTCCTGTATGAAAGAGTAAAGAGGAGTGGTCGAAAGAGAGGTCAATTTCGGGAGGAGAGATGTCCTGATACCCTCCTCTTGAAAGTTTGAAAAGTTGCCTAGCTCAGAACGCCTCAAGAGTTGGTCGAAGCGAGGCAACTGCTCCTATATAAAAGAGTAAAGAGGAGTGGTCGAAAGAGAGGTCAATTTCGAGAGGAGAGATGTCCTGATACCCTCCTCTTGAAAGTTTGAAAAGTTGCCTAGCTCAGAACGCCTCAAGAGTTGGTCGAAGCGAGGCCACTGCTCCTGTATGAAAGAGTAAAGAGGAGTGGTCGAAAGAGGTCAATTTCGAGAGGAGAGATGTCCTGATACCCTCCTCTTGAAAGTTTGAAAAGTTGCCTAGCTCAGAACGCCTCAAGAGTTGGTCGAAGCGAGGCCACTGCTCCTATATAAAAGAGTAGATGAGTGGTCGAAAGAGAGGTCAATTTCGGGAGGAGAGATGTCCTGATACCCTCCTCTTGAAAGTTTGAAAAGTTGCCTAGCTCAGAACGCCTCAAGAGTTGGTCGAAGCGAGGCCACTGCTCCTGTATGAAAGAGTAAAGAGGAGTGGTCGAAAGAGAGGTCAATTTCGAGAGGAGAGATGTGAAGTGGAGGATACAGATAACATTAAAGAACACAGAAAACATTATGAGAACACACGAGGATTAGAGGAAGGCGAAGAAACACAGGCTTAGCATTGCATATTTTGGAAGGGTGCGTGTGTGTGTGTGTGTTTAACGAAAGTGTAGCTACATTCCTTTAATAATTCAGACTATAGCAAGGTTACCGTCACACCAGAAACGGAGGTGATGGATAAATAATTGAAAACACCGAGATTACCAAAAAAACATACCCATACATTCAGCTGCCTACCTACCTTAGTCACAAGACCATTCTCAATCATGGCTCTTATATTGGCGTCGAAATGGTGCCTGTAGGGGGAGCCGGGGTTCATGGCCCAGCCCAGCTCCACCGGGAAGATGTCCCCAGTGGCCACGTGCAGCTGCTTCTCCCCCGTGGGACTGGTGAACCTGGGGAAGAGACCAAAAGTTCACATATTTGACATGGCTTTCGTAGGAGCTGTAGGCCTTTCCAGGGGTAGTTTTATGACCCTGGTGGTAGTTTGACCCTTCTTCTGTGCCATGAACCTTAAAAAGCACTCATGAAAACCCGATTGATGCCCTAGCTCTTTGACCTTTAGAAATAGTTGATGTGAGAAGCGATGGTGTCTTAAAATACACCCCTAAGGACGGCATTGTCAGAAGCTCCCGGCCCTTACAACAACTATTTCCAGAGGTCAAAAAGGAGATCAGTCGGCTTCATCATGGCTGGTAGTTTAGGTTCATAGTGCAGACGAAGGGTCAGTCTACCAGCAGGGTCATAAAGCTACCCCTGGAAATGACCACAACTCCTGTACGTGGAAGCCTTCTCAAATATGTGAGCTTGGGCGAGAAAATGTTAAGGATGTGCCCAGAGATCCGATCGAGAGTATTACAGGTAACTCGATTTACGCGAGTTTGGTTTACGCGTTTTTTAAATAACGCGGGGTCCAGAATCCAAATAAATAGCTTAGCCCCCTGAAATACCAATATCTGATGATTAGTATCCCCTCCTTTCATTAGGTAGAAAGGAGGAGAGACGTGAGGATCGAGGAAGAAGGAAAAAAAAAAGATAGAATACCGAGAGAAGTAGAGGGATATAAGAGAATGAGGGAAAGGGAAATAAAAGAAACTGGAAGGAGGAAGGAAAAAGGAAGAAAATGGGAAAGAAAGAAAGAAAGGAAGGATGGAAAATTATAAGAAATGAAGTAAATAAAATGGAAGAAGGAAGAGAAAGAAGTAAGGAGATAAGGCAGGACTAAAGGAAGAAAAGAAGGAACTAAAGAAGGAAGGAAGAAATGGAGGAAGGAAGGAAGAAAAGAATAATGGAAGAAAAAAAAATATGATGAGAGAGAGAGAGAGAGAGAGAGAGAGAGAGAGAGAGAGAGAGAGAGAGAGAGATCCACGGGTACTATTGCCTCCCCAAATAGGTATATAATAACGTAGTCCCCCATCAAATACTAATATCCCACACACTTGGCAGGAGGAAAACTTGCCCGTGTCAAACCACCTTATCAAAGCCTCGAAGGACCTAAATATCTGCTACGAAACATCAAAATGATCCAACGAGCGGTTATTGATATTACACAACACTCACTTAGTTCTTTTCGATTGTGGAGTTAGTGGATTTACAGTAATAAAGCTCGTAATTATGGAGAAAAGGAGCTTAAAGTAATCCTGACCCCATTTTTGAGGTTCATGCTACGGGAGATGCGCTAGGGGTGGGCAAGAATCGCTTTTTTGAGAATCGCCGATTCCGATTCCAGAGGCTGTTGGAATCGCTGGTATCGATTCCGGAATCGCTTCCATCGTTCTGCCTCCCGCGCGGCCGGGAGTTGCCAAACGATTCTGGACTGCCGTGGGTCGCTCCTCCACCCTTATTTATGTACTGGGCCTGACGGAGGCACGCGCATCTGGCAACACTTGCCTGACGTCACAGACACAGAGTATCGACCAATCAAATGCCGTTTTTCCCTCCACGATGCCATTGTCTGCCAGATTGCCAGGAGAAATTAAGCTAGTGGAATCGTCAAGCCAAGGTATCGATACCAGTCATACCACTCGATACCTGGAAGCTTGAAGCGGAATCGCTGGAATCGATTCCGGAATCGTATCGTGCCCAGCCCTAAGATGCGCGCGCAGTGTTTACCTCTGACGTGATGGCCACCCCGAGTGTCCTCACATTTTCCTTAATATTTTATACCACAGTGAAGTTACCGCCACACCATTGAAGCTGAGGATACAGGGAACACTGAAGAACACACCGAGCACAGAAAACACCACGAGGACACACGAGGAATAGAAGAAAACGAAGAAATACAGACCTACGTTATAGCATTGAATATCTTGGAGGTGTGTGCGGGAGAATCTCGTCACATTTTCGTTAATATTTTATACCACAGTGAAGTTACCGCCACCCCATTGAAGCTGAGGATACAGGGAACATTAAAGAACACACCGAGCACAGAAAACACCACGAGGACACACGAGGAATAGAAGAAAACGAAGAAATACAGACCTACGTTGCATTGAATATCTTGGAGGTGTGTGCGGGAGAATCTCGTCACATTTTCGTTAATATTTCCGAGTACAGTGAAGTTACCGCAACACCATTGAAGCTGAGGATACAGGGAATATTAAAGAACACTCAGGGCACAGAAAACACCACGAGGACACACGAGAAATAGAAGAAAACGAAGAAATACAGACCTACGTTATAGCATTGAATATCTTGGAGGTGTGTGGGTGAGAGTCTCGTCATATTTTCGTTAATATTTTATACCACAGTGAATTTACCGCAACACCAGTGAAGTGGAGGATACAGGGAACATTGAAGAACACACAGAGCACAGAAAGCACCACGAGGACACACGAGGAATAGAAGAAAACGAAGAAATACAGACCTACGCAGCATTGAATATCTTAGTGGTGTGTGCGGGAGAATTTCGTCACATTTTCGTTAATATTTCAAACCATAGTGAAGTTACCGCCACCCCATTGAAGCTGAGGATACAGGGAACATTGAAGAACACACCGAGCACAGAAAACACCACGAGGACACACGAGAAATAGAAGAAAACGAAGAAATACAGACCTACGTTATAGCATTGAATATCTTGGTGTGTGCGGGAGAATCTCGTCACATTTTCGTTAATATTTTATACCACAGTGAAGTTACCGCAACACCAGTGAAGTGGAGGATACAGGGAACATTGAAGAATACTCAGAACACAGAAAACACCACAAAACACACTGAAAAATGAAGGAAAGCACTGAAATCCATATGTAGAACTCTGGACCCATTGTAACCAACCCGCCCATACAGAAACAATAGAAAAAAAAGATAGAAAATTACCCAGATTACCAAAAATTACCACAAGAACACACTAAAAAATGAAGGAAAACACTTAAAATATCACACAAAAACTCTGGACTCAGTGTAACCAACCCGCCCAAACAGGAACAATAGAAAAAAGTCCCAGACCACCAAAATTACCACAAGAACACACTGGAAAATGAAGGAAAACACTTAAAATATCACTTAAAAACTCTGGACTCAGTGTAACCAACCCGCCCAAACAGGAACAATAGAAAAAAGTCCCAGACCACCAAAATTACCACAAGAACACACTGGAAAATGAAGGAAAACACTTAAAATATCACTTAAAAACTCTGGACTCAGTGTAACCAACCCGCCCAAACAGGAACAATAGAAAAAAGTCCCAGACCACCAAAACTACCGCAAGAACACACTGGAAAATGAAGGAAAACACTTAAAATATCACACAAAAACTCTGGACTAGCTCAGTGTAACCAACCCGCCCAAACAGGAACAATAGAAAAAAAGTCCCAGACCACCAAAATTACCACAAGAACACACTGGAAAATGAAGGAAAACACTTAAAATATCACTTAAAAACTCTGGACTTCAAGTAACCAACCCACAAGAACCAGATCACCTACCTGACGGCTATCCGGTCTTCCAGGTAAGTTCTCCAGGTAATGAAGGCAAATTTGGTGTCCCTTGCCTTGGCTATGCATGTGTCTAGGGCCGGACACACCTGTAGGCCTTTGTAGACTCTTTGATACAGAGGCACAGTGGAGGTCTTGAGGAGTTGGTAGTCTGCGGCGCCCAAGTCCTAAGAGAGAGAGAGAGAGAGAGAGAGAGAGATTATTAAGACGTTTCCTCCACTCTATATTCTACGGAGGAACTTAATTGCCTCCAACAGACAATGGGAGGGAGGGAGAGATGGAGAGAAAGAGGGAGAGAGAGGAGGAAAGATATGGGAGGTAAGGATACAGGAGAGAGAGAGAGAGAGAGAGAGAGAGAGAGAGAGAGAGAGAGAGAGAGAGAGAGAGAGAGAGAGAATAAAGTGGAGGAAAGGAAATAAGAGAGAGAGAGAGAGAGAGAGAGAGAGAGAGAGAGAACATGTTTTATTTTCATGTTATGGATTGTGACATAGTTTTTCTTCTCTTCCTCTTTATCTCCATCTCTCCTATTCCCTTATTTTCTTGGTTCCTCTTCTTCCTCTTCCTCCTCTTCCTCTTCCATGTCTTCCCCTCATTTTTCTTCTCCTCTTCCTCCTTTTCCATCTTTCCCAATATTTTTTCTTTCTTTCCGTAATAAATTCTTCCCTTCCCTATACATAACTTTCTCCCCTTTATTTCCCCTTCCTTCCCATCCCCCCTTCCCCTTCCTTCCTCCCTGTCATTCCCCCTTCCCTTCCTTCCCAATCCTTCCTCCCCACCCTTCCCCTTCCTTCCTCCCTGTCATCCCCCCTTCCCATCCTTCCCAATCCTTCCTCCCCACCCTTCCCCTTCCTTCCTCCCTGTCATCCCCCCTTCCCATCCTTCCCAATCCTTCCTCCCCACCCTTCCCCTTCCTTCCTCCCTGTCATCCCCCCTTCCCTTCCTTCCCAATCC
>NW_026110441.1:686444-688944 GCF_024679095.1 Eriocheir sinensis
TTGGCTGATGCTTCTTTTCTGAGATTAGTTCCGCGAGGCGTGCGTAGAAGCATTGGGCCCTGGGACCCATCCCACCGGATGTGGTGAAGACGAGGGGGGTGAAGCTGCCCTGATCCACATGTTGGATTCTTTCACCGTATGCCCTTGTCTTCTCCTGCTCGTTCCTGTGGTGGGCGGCTTGCAGGGGCAGCTCACGGTGACAGGCAGCCATCAGGTCGAATATGCGGATGTCCATGAACGCCCGCTGTCCGCGCACCCAGAATCCGCGGGCACTTACATCAACCCGTGCCTCCTGTGAGGTATTGGCTGTCCTGTATCGAAGGTGTTCGCCGTCCAGGGGAAGCAGTGCCGGCTCGGTAGTGACGTCTTGGCATACCTCCCCAAGCATGCTGGCTGTCAGATCCCTCACTTCATCGTGTCGAATACAGACGAATCCTCCTTTTTTACATGTCATGGTGTGGGTGACATCATTTGGTGATCCACATGCACAGAGATCAGGCAGTCCCTCAATCGGCCAGCCATATCTCAGAGCAATGGCGTCGACAAATTCTTGTTTGTTAAGGCTGAAGCCCTTTGCTCCTGATTGGTAATGACGTTAGCCAGTTAGAGGCGCCTGCCTCCTGTGCTGTGTGTATTTTTCTACCCATTTCTGTGGACAGGTGTTGTGTAAGACGGTCCAGCTCGTCTTTTTGGGCCTGTTGCCTTTCTTCTGAGATTTTTCTTTTAATATCTCTTATTTCTGTTTGGTCTATCTCGCCCTCTGCCTCCTGAGCGATGATCCTGTTGATGAGTGACCTGGTAAGGCTGATGGAGTTTGGTTCTCCTTATCTGCCAGCTTCTCAGGGTTGGTGATCCCCATCCCACCCAGTCTTGGGGAAGTGCTAGCATATCCCTCTTCCTCCCCTAAAGCATGATATTTCACCAGCGCCGGCAAGAATACATTCTTGACGGCATTTTCCAGTGGTCGGAGGTGGACTGATGCCGGGGATGGTGCGCATCAGGAACGTCCACCGATGTTGGATGCCGTGGGTGTACGCTGAATAGGCAGCGTGTGGCTCAGTCTTGGCAATGGCAGACAAAGCTTCTATTTCCTTCACCCATTCAGCTACTTTGTCTCCCACGTACTCCTTCTTATATACCTCTGTCCTGATCACTGCACCTAAGTGTCGTTGTCCGTCTTTTGTCACAATGACGCCACTTCCTCTAAAAGTTTCTGCGGCATGGTCATAATGTTCAGGTTTGACAATAAGGACAGACTTGGTGGCGTTAGGGATGTATCCTATCTCAGGGCCGGCGGTGTTCACAGTGTCCCACCACCCTTTTAAGTCTGAGATTTTACCAGCACCTGAGAGGTCATCCGCATAAGCCACCTGTTTCACCCGTGTTCTGCGAACGCGATTTCATTTTGGAGGACTGATAGGCCCAGGGCGTACATAGCCATGGCTATTGGGTCACCTTGTGTTGTTCCCTCAGATGATTTTAACACTTTCACTTTTCCACTGTGGCTATTTATGTATAAGTCAGTCGGGTATGTATAGGTATTTTCGACATACATAGCTAAGCTAGGGCACTTGGTTTTAATGTTATGTATCATAGTCTTTCTATTTATTGTGTTGAAGGCAATATAGTCGTCAACAAGAAGAACTGCTTAGCACTCCACGTGGTCGAATATCTCCCGCATGGCATGGACTGATGCTTCTACTCCTTCCTGCTGCCCCGCACAAACTTGGAGGTTCCTGCTGCCATTCTCACATCTTCTTTGACGACAGCCATGATGCATTTGCCTACGATGCGCCGCAGGACTTCTCCGACTCCTATAGGCCTGCATCCCGGCCTCTTGTCCAGGGGAATGAGGCGGCATGCCGTCAGGGCGTCCACATAGTGGCAGCTGGAGGAGGCGAGTTTTCTTGCCAGTGCTGCAATGGTGTTGCGCAAGTCGCCAGCTGCATTGCCAAAGTTGGCGCTGCTCAGCAAGCTTCGCCATCCCCGTGCATCAAGTCCTGAGGGCCCCGCGCTGCCACGAGTCTGGAGGGCCTTCTTCCACACCATCTCTCCTGTTATCCTTTCGTATATAACTGGATTCGGTGGTTGGTGACATCCTGCCAGTCTCAGTCCCTTCAGGTCACTCGGTGGAGGATGTTTTCCTTGAGTTGATTGATCGTGTCCCTGGTGAGTGGAAGCACACCCCGTGTGGAATTTTCTGACAAGGCTCGTGTTGCAGACGCAACGTTGCCTTGTCGCATTTTGTCTGCAAACTTCCGGGCCCTGTCTTCTGTGGAGGTGTTGTTTTGTTGGGGTCCGGGGAGCCTCTCCTGTAAGCCCCTGGCTTCTCCAAGGACGGCATCTAACTCGTTAGTTTGCCACAAGGCAACTCGCCTTCTTAATGCTTCGATATTTTCGGCTTGTTTGGTTTTTGGGTGTGCTTTTGGAGGAAGAGATGGGGGAGAGTGAATACAATTTTCAGGGATAGGGGCGCCAGTGGTGTGTTTTGTATGTAGTT
>NW_026110441.1:693944-731444 GCF_024679095.1 Eriocheir sinensis
AGGTTGTTGTGTTAGTATTTCCATGGGTAGTGTTACGAGCCTGGTGATAGTTTGACAAGGCTTTGGTGGAGGTTGTTGTGTTAGTATTTCCATGGGTAGTGTTACGAGCCTGGTGATAGTTTGGCAAGGCTTTGGTGGAGGTTGTTGTGTTAGTATTTCCATGGGTAGTGTTATGAGCCTGGTGATAGTTTGACAAGGCTTTGGTGGAGGTTGTTGTGTTAGTATTTCCATGGGTAGTGTTATGAGCCTGGTGATAGTTTGACAAGGCTTTGGTAGAGGTTGTTGTGTTAGTATTTCCATGGGTAGTGTTGTGAGCCTGGTGATAGTTTGACAAGGCTTTGGTAGAGGTTGTTGTGTTAGTATTTCCATGGGTAGTGTTATGAGCCTGGTGGTAGTGTGACCCTTCCTCTGTACCGTGAACCTGAAGAAACACATATTTGACAAGACTTTCGTAGGAGTTGTGGGCATTTCCAGGGGTAGTTTTATGACCCTGGTGGTAGTGTGACCCTTCCTCTGTACCGCGAACCTAAAGAAACACACATTTGACAAGGCTTTCGTAGGAGTTGTGGGCATTTCCAGGGGTAGTTTTATGACCCTGGTGGTAGTGTGACCCTTCCTCTGTACCACGAACCTGAAGAAACACTCATTAGAACCCGACTGCATACACGAACTACCCAACAAAAGCACATCTTCACCCTCCCCTCTACAGCCACCGACTCTCACCTGGTTGTCAGAGAAAGGTGTGAATGTGAAGTGTGCTGAGTGGGTGTCGGTGTGGGTGTGGAGTGTGTAGTGTGCAGGAAGGAGACACAGAAGGTGGGAGCGTGTGCTAGTGTGTGTAAGCGTGAGGAAAAGTGGATCAAAAGAACACCAGATCATTGAGTTTATTGCTGTTATGTGAAGGGTGAGTCATCGTTTCAATCCTCTCTCTATCCCGTTTCTCCTTCCCTTCCCTTCCCTCCCTTCCATTCCCATCTCCCTTCCTCCTTTCTTCCTCTTCTTCCTTCCTCCTTTCTTCCTCTTCTTCCTTCCTCCTTTCTTCCTCTTCTCCCTTCCTCCTTTCTTCCTCTTCTTCCTTCCTCCTTTCTTCCTCTTCTCCCTTCCTCCTTTCTTCCTCTTCTTCCTTCCTCCTTTCTTCCTCTTCTTCCTTCCTCCTTTCTTCCTCTTCTTCCTTCCTTCCTCCTTTCTTCTTCTTCTTCCTTCCTTCCTCCTTTCTTCCTCTTCTTCCTTCCTCCTTTCTTCCTCTTCTTCCTTCCTCCTTTCTTCCTCTTCTTCCTTCCTCCTTTCTTCCTCTTCTTCCTTCCTCCTTTCTTCCTCTTCTTCCTTCCTCCTTTCTTCCTCTTCTTCCTTCCTCCTTTCTTCCTCTTCTTCCTTCCTCCTTTCTTCCTCTTCTTCCTTCCTCCTTTCTTCCTCTTCTTCCTTCCTCTTCTTCCTTCCTCCTTTCTTCCTCTTCTTCCTTCCTCCTTTCTTCCTCTTCTTCCTTCCTCTTCTTCCTTCCTCCTTTCTTCCTCTTCTTCCTTCCTCCTTTCTTCCTCTTCTTCCTTCCTCCTTTCTTCCTCTTCTTCCTTCCTCCTTTCTTCCTTCCTCCTTTATTCCTCTACTTCCTTCCTCCTTTCTTCTTCCTCTTCTTCTTTCCTCTTCTTCCTCTTCTTCCTTCCTCTTCTTCCTCTTCTTCCTTCCTCTTTTTCCTCTTCTTCCTCTTCTTCCTTCCTCTTTTTCCTCTTCTTCCTTCCTCTTTTTCCTCTTCTTCCTTCCTCCTTTCTTCCTCTTCTTCCTTCCTCCTTTCTTCCTCTTCTTCCTTCCTCCTTTCTTCCTCTTCTTCCTTCCTCCTTTCTTCCTCTTCTTCCTTCCTCCTTTCTTCCTCATCTTCCTTCCTCCTTTCTTCCTCTTCTTCCTTCCTCCTTTCTTCCTCTTCTCCCTTCCTCCTTTCTTCCTCTTCTTCCTTCCTCCTTTCTTCCTCTTCTTCCTTCCTCCTTCCTTCCCTTCCCTTCCTTCCAGTCCTATCTCACGTCATACCCTCCCTCCTTTCCTTCTCTTCCTTCCTCCCTTCCTCCTCCCTTCCTTCCAGTCCTATCTCACGTCACACCCTCCTCTCCTTCACTTCTCTTCCTCTCTTCTTTCTCTTATTTATTCCGCGTCGTGAGGCTGCCGAGGTATACATAAAGACCGCTTGCAGGAACGCATAGAAGGGAACAACCACAAAGAGAAGCAACACATATTAACTTTTTTCCCTTCTGTCTGTCTGTCTGTTAAGCCGTCTCCCTATACCCAATTCTCATGACGGTTATAATTGTTGATGAAAATTTCTCTCTTTAAAATCGGTGTTTTCGCCTGAAATTTAAAAAAAGTCCATATATTTCCCTCCACCGCGATTCTCCCATTAGAAACAAAATTGGAAAGCATTAAATAAATATGAAGGTTATAAGCGAAAAACTAGGATCTTTTATTATTCTGTTAACTCTATGTAATGTATCGTAAGCTGAATGACTTTTCCTCCCCCGGGGCATCACAGTTCATGGTATTTCAACTTCCATTTCTAATTATATCGCTTCGTTTGTTAGTGATGGATGATATGGGAGTTTTTGATGATTGATTGATTGTTTATACTGATTGCAGGTTGATGATATAAAGTCTTGCAAATCACTATATATGGTATTTCTACTTCCATTGTTAATTATATCGCTTCGTTTGTTAGTAATGGATGATATAGGAGTTTTTGATGATTGGTTGATTGTTTATACTGATTGTAGGTTAATGATCAAGTCTTACAAATCACTATATATGGTATTTCTACTTCCATTGTTAATTATATCGCTTCGTTTGTTAGTAGTGGATGATATGGGAGTTTTTGATGATTAATTGATTGTAGGTTAATGATAAAGCCTTGCAAATCACTATATGGTATTGGCTGAGAGTTATGATGGCATTTTCCTCCCTTTTCCTTTGTTGTGTGTACATTTTCAACTATAAATTACCAATCAAATCAATCAATATTAAAAGTCACTTAATATATATCCTTGGTTAAACCCGGCGTCGTTCTATCAAACCTGTTCTTTTTTAACGTGCTAAGCCTGTTATGAGTTTATTTATGGCCTCCCGTGGTTTACTTTGCTCTCATTATATGGTCTTATGGTTTAACTTAATAGCGTTAAATTCATTGTTTACAGGTTAATGATAAAGTCTTGCAAATCGCTATGTTGTATTGGCTAAGGGTTGGGGTGGCATGTTCCTCCCTTCTCCTTTATTAATTGTGTACTTTGGAACTATAAACCATCAATCAATCAATCAATCAATCATAAAGTAAATATTGTTAGGCTCGTATGCTCAGAGTTTCCCGCGCAGCCGTCCAAATGCGTGGTGGCGCTCCCTGAAGCAAGTCTCCTTCTGCGTTCCGGTGACCATGGCGGCGTTCATCAAGAAGGGCAGCGCCGAGGACTTCGAGAGTGTCCTCAAGGTGTACGGGAAGGCTGTGGCGGCCAAGGCCAAGCAGCGGAAGAAGAAGGAAGGCGAGAGTCTGGAGGCCATGGACAAGTAGGTGGTGCCTGGGGGCATGATTACTCTACGACGTTCAAATACAGTCACTCAATGTTGTAGCTGACCTCGAGGACAAATACGAGTACTTTGCTTCTGGACCCCAATCCAAGTACAAGTCCTTAACCTTGAGATTTTTTCTGCTTTTCTGCTTTTGTTTTGCCCTGAGTCACCTCACCCCGGGGCCCAGGCCACCTGCCCTCCCCCAGGCCCAAGCTTAGGACAACCCTGTGCCAGCCCCTCACCCTGGCCTCACCTCACGCACCATGGCATTTTTTGTTGTACTCGTAGAAGTAGTCCTGATAGGCTGGATAGGCTTGACCTTTTTTCAGTGAGAGGTAGAATGTTGAGACAAGACCTTATCTACTGCTACGAAATATTCCTTGGTCTAGGCTCTGTTCAACTTCCTGATGTTTTCACTGTCCCCGCCAGTGGGCACTAGAGGCCACCAATTCAAGATCCTGATGCAGCACTGAAATGGAAGCTCGTCGGCGATTCTTCTCTTGTCGGGTGATTCAGTGTTGGAACTCCTTGCCCTCTGATGTGGTTAATGCTCCCGGCTTTTCAACTTTCAAGTCTAGGTTTCAGTTACTTCTGAGTGCTGGACTCTCCTCCATCTAATTACCTTTTCTATAACTTTTAATTCTGTTGTTCAAGTCTGATATTATGGTAAGCTCAAGTTGTGTCATTTTAATTGGAAGACACTCAACCAGTCACTGTGTGTTAGTAGTGCTGCCTGCTGGCCTGACTGGAGTGTCTGACTATTACTTCTGGCCCTGGCCTTTCCTGCCCAGTCTAGGCTGGTTGCCGGTTGGTATGGCCCCACCAGGTGAGAATACTACCTAAGGATGACCCAAAGCACAAGTACATGATATTATGTACTTAAGTCTGAGTGCCTGTGGTGGAGCCAAGCCTGCAGTGTGTTGCTCCCTCCTGGTGTGTGGGAGCAGAGGTGCCCCAGCCAGCGTGACTCGGGCCACCTCTGTGTCCTGGGCCCTCGATCACTGCCCAGCCAGGATTACACTGATGTGATTTAGATGATCAAGCTTATGTAAGCATCACTACTTTGGGGGAGTCAAACAATATTATTTATATTAACTGAGTGGTTCACCGCACAGCTATTACTGATTGTTCCAATGTCACCACTGGCTCATTGCATCATTCCACATCTACATATATCACGATGGTAGGTTTGGTTAAGATAAGGGGGGCAAAGGCTCTGCTGTCAGGTAAGATTAGGTTTGGTTAGAATAAGATTAGGGGGGCAAAACCTCCTTGTTAGGCTGTGTCAGGTGTGGCTGAATTAAGTATATTTTTGCTGAACACGTGTGACGCGCCTCCTGATGGCCGTTGTCTGTGTGGCGGCGGCGGCGAAGTCAACCTTGCTCATGGTCTTGTGAGGCCGAGTGATTATTTTTCTCATTTCTGTGCATCTCTGAGTTTTATCAAGACACTGTTGTTCATTTAGGTGTAAAATATCATGCTTCTTGTGGATGTGTTTGATTTTATCTTGAAGTGTGGTCGATGGGATTCAGAGATAAATTCCTCTAAGGCTTTAAAAAATTCCCCTGTGAGGCTGTGAATAAAACTTGCTTGCCTTGTAAAAGCTCCACAATTTACCCAGAAATGAATAGTCTGTGTTTCTGAAGCAGACCGCTCCTCTGTAAAGCTTTATTTTCCCCAGAACTCTTAAACATGTGCCTTTACAACGCACTTAATATCACTTAACTAAACATCAGTAAGTCTGGAGGGCCGGGGGAGTGCCGGCTACTTGACTGGGGAGATGAAAATAACTACATTCTGTAAAAAAAAATCATGGGCAATAATCGTCAATCCACCAAAAGAGTTTAAGCAAAGTTTCAATGTTATGACAGTTCTTGCTTTGTTTAGGGAAATTCTGTAATGCAGGGAAAGTGTCATTTTTAAACCACCTTCAGAGACGCAGTATTTTCCCAGGTCCTGAACCGTGTTGGGGGAGAGCATTGGTTACTATTTAAGGCAACTATCTGTTAGGTGTACTTGGGTCTATTTTGGTCTATCTGTAACTCACACCTCTCCCTCTCTCTCAGGTGGATGCAAGAGGAACTCCCATCATCCGTCGCATCCCGCTCGCCCCCTCACCTCACCCAATCAGAGCTGGTGCGGCTGGTCAAGTGGAAACTGGCGCGGGGGAAATTCCGGCCGCGATTGGTGGAGTTCGCCGCATCCAACGAGGAGGAGCTGGTCAAGAAGGTCACGGGAGAGAGCCTGAAAGTGGCGGAGAAGTGCAAGAAAGGGAAGGAAGAGGAGGCCTTGAAGATACTAGGTGAGGAAAGGGATGTGTGTTCTTTTTCTGTTGGTAGTGTTTGACAGGGTTGTGTAGTAAGAGTTAATAGTACAGTAATTTGGCAGGTAGGCTTAGGGTAGAGACCTTGCCGAGTTAAGGAGAGAGCAGCGAAAAAATAACAGGAAAAAGTGTAGATCGAGTGAGACATTTTATCAAGTTTTGGGAAAGGAAAGGAAGGGAAAGAGATTAGGGCAGGAAAGGTAAGAGAAGGGAGAGAAGAGTTGGGGAAGGAAGGGAAGGGTGAGGAACAGGGAGAGAGAAATGGTTAGGGAGGGAAGGGAAAGAGATTATGGTAGGGAAAGAAAGAGAAGGGAGAGAAAAGTTGGGGAAGGAAGGGAAGGGTGAGGAACAGGGAGAGAGACATGGTAAGGGAGGGGAAGAGAAGGGAAAGAGATTAGGGTGTGGAAGGTAAGAGAAGGGAGAGAAAAGTTGGGGAAGGAAGGGAAGGGTGAGGAACAGGGAGAGAGAAATGGTTAGGGAGGGAAGGGAAAGAGATTATGGTAGGGAAAGAAAGAGAAGGGAGAGAAAAGTTGGGGAAGGAAGGGAAGGGTGAGGAACAGGGAGAGAGAAATGGTGAGGGAGGGAAGGGGAAGAGAAGGGAAAGAGGTCAGGGTGTGGAAGGTAAGAGAAGGGAGAGAAATCCTTGACAATCGCGGCGGACGAGTAAAACTATTCCTTCAACTTCGGGTGTGAGATGAAACATGAACAGGTTAACTGATGGATAGAAGGATAGGGAGATAGAGAAGTAGGGAGATTGAAAGGTCGAATGGCAGAGAAAATATATCCTGGTTAACATAGGTAGAGAGTAAGAGCCGTATTTTAAGACACCATTGCTACTCACATCAACTGTTTCTAAAGGTCAAAGAAGGGATCAATCTGTTTTTCATGAGTGTTTTTTAAGGTTCATGGCACAGAAGAAGGGTCAAACTACCACCAGGGTCATGAAACTACCCCTGGAAAGGCCTACAGCTCCTACGAAAGCCTTGTCAAATATGTGTTTCTTTAGGTTCATGGTACAGAAGAAGGGTCAAACTACCACCAGGGTCATGAAACTACCCCTGGAAAGGCCTACAGCTCCTACGAAAGCCTTGTCAAATATGTGTTTCTTTAGGTTCATGGTACAGAAGAAGGGTCAAACTACCACCAGGGTCATGAAACTACCCCTGGAAAGGCCTACAGCTCCTATGAAAGTCTTGTCAAATATGTGTTTCTTTAGGTTCATGGCACAGAAGAAGGGTCAAACTACCACCAGGGTCATAGAACTACCCCTGGAAAGGCCTACAGCTCCAATGAAAGCCTTGTCAAATATGTGTCTCTTTAGGTTCATGGCACAGAAGAAGGGTCAAACTACCACCAGGGTCATGAAACTACCCCTGGAAAGGCTTACAGCTCCAATGAAAGCCTTGTCAAATATGTGTTTCTTTAGGTTCATGGCACAGAAGAAGGGTCAAACTACCACCAGGGTCATGAAACTACCCCTGGAAAGGCCTACAGCTCCAATGAAAGCCTTGTCAAATATGTGTTTCTTTAGGTTCATGGCACAGAAGAAGGGTCAAACTACCACCAGGGTCATAGAACTACCCCTGGAAAGGCCTACAGCTCCTACGAAAGCCTTGTCAAATATGTGTTTCTTTAGGTTCATGGCACAGAGGAAGGGTCAGACTACCACCAGGGTCATAGAACTACCCCTGGAAAGGCTTACAGCTCCTACGAAAGCCTTGTCAAATATGTGTTTCTTTAGGTTCATGGCACAGAGGAAGGGTCAAACTACCACCAGGGTCATGAAACTACCCCTGGAAAGGCTTACAGCTCCTACGAAAGCCTTGTCAAATATGTGTTTCTTTAGGTTCATGGTACAGAAGAAGGGTCACACTACCACCAGGGTCATGAAACTATCCCTGGAAAGGCTTACAGCTCCAATGAAAGCCTTGTCAAATATGTGAACTTGGGCGACGAAATGTTTTAAAATACGACCCCAAACTTCTTACTGAGTGGAAGAGTATCGGGGTGTTAACTGTTCCGTTCTTCCTCTCTTCCCCAGTCAAGCTGAAGGGCATTGGACCAGCCACCGCGTCCGCCATCCTCGCTGTCTGCTGCCCAAAGAGATATTGCTTCCACGCTGACGAGGTTGCCCGCGCTGCCCTCGGCCTCACACCCTCCACCTCACTCCGCTACACCCTGGACGAGTACATGGGTGTGCTGGAGGGTGTGTGCGCGTGTGTGTCGCGGCTCAACGCTGAGGTATGTGGATGTGTTTGTTTGTTTATTTATTTATTTTTTTTGTGGTATCTCCCCTTCCTCCCTCTCTCCCCTGTCTCCCTCTTCCCCTTTCCTCCCTTCCTCTCCTTCCTCCCTCTCTCCCCTTCCTCCCTTCCTCCCTTCCTTCCCTTCCTCTCTCCCCTGTCTCCCTCTTCCCCTTTCCTCCCTTCCTTTCCTTCCTCCCTCTCCCCTTCTTCCCTTCCTCCCTCCCTCCCCTGTCTCCCTCTTCCGCTTTCCTCCCCTTCCTCCCTCTCTCCCCTGTCTCCCTCTTCCCCTTTCCTCCCTTCCTTCCCTTCCTCCCTCTCTTCCCTTCCTCCTCCTCCTCCTCCTCTAATCATTTCCTTCTCTCTTTTTCCTTCCCATTCCTTCCTCCTCCTCCTACCCCTCTTCCTTCCTTCATTTAAATCTCCTCCTCTTCCTCCTCTTTCTATATTCTCTCCTCTCTCTTCCTTCCTGTTCCCTCCCTCCCTCCATCCCACTAACCTCCTCCTCCTCCTCCTCCTCAGACAAGTGGAGATGAGTGGACTCCTCACCGGGTGGAGTTGGCGCTGTGGAGTTACTGTGTGTTGGAGGAAAACTCTCCAGACCTCCTCCCCTCCATCTCCTCCACATCTCCTCCACCGTTGAAGAAGAGGAAGAACTGATGATGAAGAAGAGTTAGCAAGGAAGAGGAGAAGAGGAAGAAGGGTATCAGTATTTCCCTTCCTCCTCCTCCTCCTCCTCTTCCTCTTCCTCCTCTTCTTCTTTTCAACATTTCAAGAAGACGAAGAAGGTTTGAAGGAAGATTGGAAAGGTCTCTTCTTGTTTCTTCCTCTTCCTCTTCCTCTTCCTCCTCCTCCTCCTCCTCCTCAGATAGAAAAAGAAGAGGAGGAGGTTTGAACTAACATTTCTTCCTCCTCTTTCTCTTCTCCCTTCCACCTTAGAAGAAGAAGAAAGAGGAGGAGAGGAGGAGGCTTGAACTAGCATCTCTTCCTTCCTCCTCCTTCTTCTCCTCCTCCTTAGATAGAAAAAGAGGAAGAGGAGGAGGAGGCTTGGTTCCATTCCTTCCTCCTCCTCCTCTTTCTTCTCCTTCCTCCTCCTCCTCCTCTTTCTTCTCCTTCCTCCTCCTCCTCCTCCTCTTTCTTCTCCTTCCTCCTCCTCCTCTTTCTTCTCCTTCTTCCTCCTCCTCTTTCTTCTTCCTCCTCCTCCTCCTCCTCTTTTTTCTTCCTTTTTCTCCTTCTCTTTCTTCTTCCTCCTCCTCCTCTTTCTTCTTCCTCCTCTTCCTCCTCCTCCTCTTTCTTCTTCCTCTTCCTCCTCCTCCTCTTTCTTCTCCTTCCTCCTCCTCCTCTTTCTTCTCCTTCCTCCTCCTCCTCCTCTTTCTTCTCCTTCCTCCTCCTCCTCCTCTTTCTTCTCCTTCCTCCTCCTCCTCCTCTTTCTTCTCCTTCCTCCTCCTCCTCCTCTTTCTTCTCCGTCCTCCTCCTCCTCTTTCTTCTCCTTCCTCCTCCTCTTTCTTCTCCTTCCTCCTCCTCCTCCTCCTTCCTCTTCCTCCTCCTCCTCCTTCATTAGTTGAGAAGATTTAGGAAACGGAAACACTTCAAGAACAAGTAAATGTTTTATATAATGGAATATATATTTTTTTTAGAATCTTCGCCTTTTCCAAATAATAATAATAATAATAATAATAATGATAAAAATACTTAGAAGGGTAACCGTGAATAAGAACCTTGGGTGTTGTATTCAAGTGAACATTTATTTTGCAATGTACAGAAGTCTGACAAAGGTTCTCTCTCTCTCTCTCTCTCTCTCTCTCTCTCTCTCTCTCTCTCTCTCTCTCTCTCATGCTGCTACAGACCACATGTGAGGTAATACAATAATACAAATACAATAGCAGGAGTAGTAGTAGTAGTAGTAGTAGTAGTAGTGGTGGTGGTAGTAGTAGTAGTAGTAGTAGTATAAATATTTACATGAAACACCACCCTTAAAATATGTCCATAGTTACATACATATACGCACATACTCGTAAAAAAACACGCACACACACACACACACACGCATACGCACACAGGGGAGGCGGGTAAATTCACGCATGCAAGAAATAATAGTATTGATAATAGCTTACAAATGCAATCTTCCTTTTCCTTCTTCAAGTCTACTAACTCATTTACGATCTTTTTTCTTCAGACACTCGACCCTCAATTTAACGGACCCAGATTTAACGGATTTCAGATTTAAGGGATTTCAGATTTAATGGGTTTCAGATTTAAGGGATTTCAGATTTAAGGGATTTCAGATTTAATGGATTTCAGATTTAAGGGATTTCAGATTTAATGGATTTCAGATTTAAGGGATTTCAGATTTAAGGGATTTCAGATTTAATGGATTTCAGATTTAATGGATTTCAGATTTATGATTTCAGATTTATGATTTCAGATTGAAGGGATTTCAGATTTAAGGGATTTCTGATTTAATGGATTTCTGATTTAAGGGATTTCAGATTAAAGGGATTTCAGATTTAAGGGATTTCAGATTTATGATTTCAGATTTAAGGATTTCAGATTTAAGGATTTCAGATTTAAGGGATTTCAGATTTATGATTTCAGATTTAATTGATTTCAGATTTAAGTGATTTCAGATTTAAGTTATTTCAGATTTAAGGGATTTCAGATTTAAGGGATTTCAGATTTAAGGGATTTCAGATTTAAGGGATTTCAGATTTAAGGGATTTCAGATTTAAGGGATTTCAGATTTAAGGGATTTCAGATTTAAGGGATTTCAGATTTAAGGGATTTCAGATTTAAGGGATTTCAGATTTAAGGGATTTCAGATTTAAGGGATTTCAGATTTAAGGGATTTCAGATTTAAGGGATTTCAGATTTAAGGGATTTCAGATTCAAGGGATTTCAGATTTAAGGGATTTCAGATTTAAGGGATTTCAGATTTAAGGGGTTTCAGATTTAAGGGATTTCAGATTTAAGGGATTTCAGATTTGATGGATTTCAGATTTAAGGGATTTCAGATTTAAGGGATTTCAGAGTTAAGGGATTTCAGATTTAAGGGATTTCAGATTTAAGGGATTTCAGAGTTAAGGGATTTCAGATTTAAGGGATTTCAGATTTAAGGGATTTCAGATTTAAGGGATTTCAGATTTAAGGGATTTCAGATTTAAGGGATTTCAGATTTAAGGGATTTCAGATTTAAGGGATTTCAGATTTAAGGGATTTCAGATTTAAGGGATTTCAGATTTAAGGGATTTCAGATTTAAGGGATTTCAGATTTAAGGGATTTCAGATTTAAGGGATTTCAGGTTTAAGGGATTTCAGATTTAAGGGATTTCAGATTTAAGGGATTTCAGATTTAAGGGAATTCAGATTTAAGGGATTTCAGATTTAAGGGATTTCAGATTTAAGGGATTTCAGATTTAACGGATTTCAGATTTAAGGGATTTCAGATTTAAGGGATTTCAGATTTAAGGGATTTCAGATTTAAGGGATTTCAGATTTAAGGGATTTCAGAGTTAAGGGATTTCAGAGTTAAGGGATTTCAGATTTAAGGGATTTCAGATTTAAGGGATTTCAGATTTAAGGGATTTCAGATTTAAGGGATTTCAGATTTAAGGGACCACAAAATCTCAATGGACAAATACCTGGCAATGGAAATTCGTTAGTAGATTTGTAGATTTGTCTGGTGTGATACTGGATTTATAAACGTCAAAACCCTAAGATAACAATAAACACAGAAAATCCTATTAAAATAAACAAAAATAATATTATGTATAGTACGTAGAGTGCTGTCTCCAGGTTTGAGGTAAAGAGGTGAACATTGCGGGTCACAGACGCTGAAATCGCAAACTTTGAACCTTTATTCTTACTTGGAAAATTGAAAACGGTTCCGAGGTAGAAGGGAGGCGGGGTAGATTTGTCCGTATTTTCAAGCAACAGGTCACCTTCCCTCTTTTAATCCGTTAAATCGAGGGCAGAGTGTATATATGTACGCAGGTTAGTCTTCCTCTGTGTGTTTCCTAATTCTGTTTTTCTTGTGTACTGTCCTCGCTCCGTGTTTGGGGAAGCGTTTTGTCTTTAGTTTCGCCGATAACACAAACGTCAGTGATGAACTTGGACTGCCATAACTACGATGTCTATTTACTTCCTCTTAAGTCCTATTTCGATTTACTTTCTTTTGTTCTGTTCTATCTATCTCCTCTCTCCTCTGTCTATCTCTCTCTCTCTTTGTCCATTCTCCCTTCTGTGTCCTCTTGTTCCCATTTATTCTCCCTTCTCATCTTTCTACTCATTCTCCTGTCTATCTCTCTCTCTTCTTTGTCCATCTCCTCTCCTCTGTCTATCTCTCTCTCTTCTTTGTCCATCTCCTCTCCTCTGTCTATCTCTCTCTCTTCTTTGTCCATCTCCTCTCCTCTGTCTATCTCTCTTCTTTGTCCATCTCCTCTCCTCTCTTCTTTCCATTCATCTTCTCTGCCACCTGTGTCCTGGAGCCCCTACTCTTTCTCTGTGTCTATATATACTCTTGCATGTGGCGTCAAACTCTCAGGGGTGACTGCAGTAGACATCTCCATTCACTCCATGTTCATGCACTCCTTCCTTATACTCCTGTTGCCTGTATGTCTGTTTAACCCCCTATTCTTCTGCCCTATCCTTCTCTGTGTCTATATATACTCTTGCATGTGGCGTCAAACTCTCTCGGAGGTGACAGCAGTAGACGTCTCCATTCATACACACACTCATTCCTTGTACACTCCACTCCTGTTGCCTGTGTTTATGCTCAAGGGGTGACCAGTGTGATGTGTTCCCACCCTCACACTCCTTCCTTGCACACTCCAGTCCACTCCTCTGTTGCCTGTCTGTTTATGCTCAAGGGGTGACCAGTGTGACAGTGTTCCCACCCTCACACTCCTTCCTTGCACACTCCAGTCCCTTCACTCCTGTATTGCCTGTGTTTATGCTCAAGGGGTGACCAGTGTGACAGTGTTCCCACCCTCACCCTCCAGTCCCTTCACTCCTGTATTGCCTGTCTGTCTGTTCTTAAGGGGTCCCCATGGCAGTAGAGTCTCCTTGTTCCCACCCATACAGTCCTTCCCTGCATAAGTTAAACCCCTTCAAAATTCTAATAGTCTTTCCCTTTCAGCACGTTTTCACTTTCCTATCATTATTTCCTTATTATTTCTTCCATTATCCATATTTTCCTGCTTTGTCTACTTGGTATTTCCTCGCTAAGTAAAGAGGGAGTGCGCGGATATGAAGGATAGAGTGAATGTTTTTTTATGTACAAGAATTTTCCGAGTCATATGAGTGTGGTGAGAAGCTGTACTGTTATGATGATTATTAATATTACTGATACTGCAGGGAGTGTTTTGTTTTTCACTAGTCACATGTAAGTCTGGTTCAGCCCGTCCCACCCCATGCCGGCAAAACAAGACAAGGAGAAGAGGATATATTCACCTCCCGTTTTTGCGTTGAGGGATGCGAGTGGGTGTCTCCCTTCATGGTGTGTGAAGGTAAGCAGTCCCTGGGGTGTGTGTGTGTGTGTGTGTGTTCTGTTCCAGTGGTTGCAAATTCAGTCACATTACAAAAAGGAACAGACTAAGATTTCCTGCCTTCCAAGCTCTCCCTCTCTGGATAACACTGCCTTCCAAGCTCTCCCTCTAGATAACTCTGCCTTCCAAGCTCTCCCTCTCTGGATAACACTGCCTTCCAAGCTCTCCCTCTCTGGATAACACTGCCTTCCAAGCTCTCCCTCTCTGGATAACACTGCCTTCCAAGCTCTCCCTCTCTGGATAACACTGCCTTCCAAGCTCTCCCTCTCTGGATAACACTGCCTTCCAAGCTCTCCCTCTCTGGATAACACTGCCATCCAAGCTCTCCCTCTCTAGATAACACTGCCTTCCAAGCTCTCCCTCTCTGGATAACACTGCCTTCCAAGCTCTCCCGCTCTGGATAACACTGCCTTCCAAGCTCTCCTCTCTGGATAACACTGCCTTCCAAGCTCTCCCTCTCTGGATAACACTGCCTTCCAAGCTCTCCCTCTCTGGATAACACTGCCTTCCAAGCTCTCCCTCTCTGGATAACACTGCCTTCCAAGCTCTCCCTCTCTGGATAACACTGCCTTCCAAGCTCTCCCTCTCTAGATAACACTGCCTTCCAAGCTCTCCCTCTCTGGATAACACTGCCTTCCAAGCTCTCCCTCTCTGGATAACACTGCCTTCCAAGCTCTCCCTCTCTAGATAACACTGCCATCCCAGCTCTCCTCTCTGGATAACACTGCCTTCCAAGCTCTCCCTCTCTGGATAACACTGCCTTCCAAGCTCTCCCTCTCTGGATAACTCTGCCTTCCAAGCTCTCCCTCTCTGGATAACACTGCCTTCCAAGCTCTCCCTCTCTAGATAACACTGCCTTCCAAGCTCTCCCTCACTGGATAACACTGCCTTCCAAGCTCTCCCGCTCTGGATAACACTGCCTTCCAAGCTCTCCTCTCTGGATAACACTGCCTTCCAAGCTCTCCCTCTCTAGATAACACTGCCTTCCAAGCTCTCCCTCTCTGGATAACACTGCCTTCCAAGCTCTCCCTCTCTGGATAACACTGCCTTCCAAGCTCTCCCTCTCTGGATAACACTGCCTTCCAAGCTCTCCCTCTCTGGATAACACTGCCTTCCAAGCTCTCCCTCTCTAGATAACACTGCCTTCCAAGCTCTCCCTCTCTGGATAACACTGCCTTCCAAGCTCTCCCTCTCTGGATAACACTGCCTTCCAAGCTCTCCCTCTCTGGATAACACTGCCTTCCAAGCTCTCCCTCTCTATGGGTACGGCCACACTGCATGCTGTTTGCCGGGAGGGTAGAGGGCAGCGGGATGCCTAGCAGGTCAGAGGCAAGAACAAACACGTTATCTAATACGAGTGGCCATACAGGACGCGGGTAGCGGGTAAGCTTGGAGGAAACCCGCTACCCGTGTCTGGTATCGCCACTCGTATTAGATAACGTGTTTGTTCTTGCCTCTGACCTGCTAGGCATCCCGCTACCCTCTACACTCTACCTCGTGCAGTGTGTCCGCAGCCTAAGACTCGTCAGGCACTACCAACTCGGGAAACTCATCAACAGCTCCGTAACACTTGCTTCACCTCCAGTTTCTCTTTCTTGGTCTATTTGCACCACACTGTTACTGGCAAATAACTACTGTGTTGGGTGTAGCCACTAACCCTTAGAAGTGGTTCGCAGAAAGCTGGAAGTGGATAGCATCTGACTGATAGTGTTGGAATGGATGGCAAGGGAGGGGCCCAGGGAGACCTTGTAACATGGGGAAAGTTATCTAAGCAATGTTGGAAGTAGCCATTAGGTAATTCTCGGTATCTGGCATGTACTGCTGTGTGGTGGGGGTCATGTGTCCCTCCTCGCACAGTGTATGCCCCCAATGACTGATGACAAGGGAATGGTGTTGAGAGGGAAAGCTTGTAGTCAGGGCATAGGGAGAGAGCCATTGACTGATGCTGAGGGAATGGTGTAGACAGGGACAGACCCATTGACGCTGAGGGAATGGTGTAGACAGGGCATAGGTAAAGGGCAAGTTCTCAGGGCTCCATACACGACTTTAATACTCAGATCACGGGACAAAAATGCTGGATAATCGAGATGAAACACAAAAATATCTGCACTACGGCAATGTTTACAAGTACAGCCCTCATGGAGACTTGTGATGTGTTCTTCCTATGTCCTTACAGTGAACTATGGCTGCATGGGTGAGGCGTGGCAGTGAGAATGAACATGGATGAGGATGGATGGGACAGAGGAGGAGTGGGATGTGAGGTGATTGAGATAAGTGTGAGATGATTTTGGACATGTGCTAAGACTGTTTGGATATGGAAGGTTAACAGGAGTGGGTGGGATGTGAGGTGAGTGAGGTGTGAGATGATTTGGACATGTGCTAAGATTGTGTTGGGGTATGGAAGGTTGACTGGATGGGTGGATGGGTGGATGGTAAGGCGGATTACTGAGATGGTCTGGACATGTGCTGAGATTGTGTTGGGGTATGGAAGGTTGACAGGAAGAGTGGATGGGTGGATGGTAAGGCGGATTACTGAGATGGTCTGGACATGTGCTGAGATTGAATGTGTGGCAAGTGGAATGGATTGTGGAAGGGTGTGGGTGGGTGGGTGGAGTGAGGTGTGAGCTCTGAGATGATTTGGACATGTGCTGAGAATGAGTGTGTGTGGAAGGGTTAGTGTGGATCAGACAGGAAGAGGAGTGGAATGTGGAGGGGGTGGAAGGGTAGGGTGCAGTACTGAGGTGGTTTTGGATATGTGCTGACAATGAAATGGGTGTGCGTGGAAGGGTTTAGTGTGGGTCAGACAGGGAGAGGAGTGAGATGTGGAGGGGGCAGAAGGGTGGATGGGTGAGGTGTGGAGCTCTGAGATGTTTGGGAAATGGAGTGAGAATGGATGTATATGGAAGGTTTAGTGTGGGTGTGACAAGTGGAATGGGGTGTGGAGGGGGTGGATGAATGAGATGGATTGGACATGTGCTAAGAATGTGTGTGTGTGTGTGTGTGTGTGTGTGTGTGTGTGTGTGTGTGTGTGTGTGTCTCTCTCTCTCTCTCTCTCTCTCTCTCTCTCTCTCTCAGCTCACAGGACCCACAGATGTCACCCCACAGTATGTTTACAAACCCCACAGATACATGCCCCCCAGACACATAAAGGACCCCCTCCCTCCCTCCCTCTCCGCTCATATGTCAATCCATGTATCCCTCACCCACCCCGATAGATAGATAGATAGAGAGAGAGGCAGGGTTATCTTTCTCATTCCCTCTGCACAGTTGTGGGTTGCATTCTGGGCTGTCGAGGAATGTTTTTAAATAGGGCAGGAATTTAACATTAGCAGGAGTCTCTGTTTCGTGACCCCTGTGAGTGTTAAGGGGTGACCGTACATGTCTGGTGGTGATATGTAAAGGGTTCAGCTTGTTCTCTTTCACCACGGAAGAACAGTGGGAGTGTCACAGCCTCAAGACAGGGTGAGCGCAGCGATGGGTTCCCTGTTCGTTAAGCCCAGGAGAGTCAACACTATCCATTGCTGTCGGTCTTTCTGAGGGGGTAGGGTTGGGCGGGCTATCCTGTGTCTGAGAGGTGGTGAGGTTAGGAGTGGGTATCTTGTGTGAGTGAATGGGTCTTGTGTGAATGAGTCGAGTGAATGGGTCTTGCATCTCCCATCACCCAACTCACTACCAAACATTCAGAAACACTCCCTATTTTTTTCCTGATCTCATCAATCACACAACACACAGAATTTTGAGTCACTGTAAAACACTCTAACATCATTTTCACTACGCCGAACACCACATCAACAAGAACAGGGACATATGTAGCGATGCGTTCTCGAGTGACAGACTTTGCTACACTGAAGATGCGCTTGCTCAGAGGTCTCCAGGCTGAGTCACAAGGGAGAGCAGAGATGATACTGGAATGGAACAGCAGAGGAGATATCACTTCATCCCCGAGTCTAACACGGTTCAGCTTCCAGGGAGAGCCTTGCGTCATAAGGGCTTTGTGAGGTTGTGCGAATGACTGAGATGAGGGGCAGGGACAGAGTGTATGTTGAATGTCCTGCAGGGGTCGTGAGGACAGCCAGTTTGATGAGAATGGGAGTGGCAGGGTCTGGGTGCTAGTGGGGTGAGGTGATTCCTATAGAAGAATGACAACTGGGCATACTCGCATCCCCCCGGTAGTGGTTCGAACTTTAGCCTTTCCGAACCTTTGTGAGTGTGCTGGGCGACAGAGATGTGACCCATGAACCCACACAACAAACCCACTCCTAACCTCACCCCTCAGACATGGAACCCACTCATTTCTACCCCCTTCGGAAAGACCAACAGCCAGTCAGCAGCATCCTAACTTGCCCGGCCAGGAGCTTAGGAGCTTACTGAAGGGAGTGGGGTGTAGGGGAGGAATACAGTCCTTTTTGAAAATGTCGTAATAATAATAGAAATAATATTAATACTACCAATATGAAATGAATTAAACCACACTCACATACTAGCTAACTCAGTCACCTCCTCCACCATCCCTTCCACTCACTCCACTCTATAAAACACCACTCCACACATAACCAGGCCACCTTCTCCACCCCTTCCACTCACTCCACTCTATAAAACACCACTCCACACATAACCAGCCACCTCCTCCACCACCCCTTCCACTCACTTACTCCACTCTATAAAACACTCACACTCCTCCACACTTAACCAACAGTCACCTCTTCCACTTACTCCACTCTATAAAACACACATCACTCCACATACCAGCTGTTCCACCAACCCTACCAACACAAACTCCGCAGGGAACAGTAAATCCACATCACATTCACCCACTATTGCACTCCACACACACACACACACACACACACTCCACCTCCCTTTCCTAACTCCTCCCCTCTCTCCCTTCCCTTTCCCCCCCCCTACACACACACACACACACACACACACACACACACATACTCAGAAATACCACCAATATCATTTCTTACACCCATTCACATACACCCCCAATCATCACTATCAATCACACACAAACACACCACTACCCCCATCCTCTCCTACCCCCTCAAGCATCACCAATCACCACTCAGATATACATGACATCACCTATTTCTACGGGGTCGTATGTCACCACTTAAGACACGTTTCATAACCCTTTCCCTTCTCCTTTCCTTACACGCACCTCCCATCTCCTTCCCCTTCTTTCCTCAGCCTTTCACACACCCCTACACACTCATAAACATCACTCATCACCACACACACTCATGACTAACCCAGCCTAGCCACTCCCACCCTCTTGGAAACATCACCCATCATCACTCATCACCACACACACTCATAACTAACTCAGCCTATCCATCCCCATCCTCACTCACATGTACAACACCACGTATTTCAACACCTATCTGAGACATCACCCGTGGCGTCGTCATCACCCAATCATCCACCTCCTCACACTTCTCATCCACTATTTCACCCACACACACAACACCCCCAGAAATATCACCCATCATCATCCCTCGGAAAGACCAACCCTCTCACCTCACCCGTCAAACACACACCAGTCATCCGCTACCCTGCCCACTCTCAGCACCAAAGGGCAGCGTAGTTCCCCTTGAGTGAGGCGGGGAGAGGGCCGCCCGCCGTGAAGAGCCGCATTCCGGACCAGTCGTAGCAATGTGTGTATATAGCAGGCGTGTACTCAACATTGTGAAAGACATCATGGTATTGGTCGTCTGCGCTCACCCAGCCCTTGGTGCTCTTCAGGACAACGGCGCGGCCACTGTGGGAGGGGGGGATTGAGGCGTGAGGTGAGGGGGTGTGAGAGGGGTGCGGAGAGGGAGAGGAAGGTGGATGAAGAGAACGAAGGGGGAAGGAAAAGAGAAATGAAAGTGGAGAGGAGGGTGAAAGGGAAGGATGGAAAGGGAGTGAGAAAAGGGTGAAGAATGGAAGGGAGAGGTAAAAGGGTGAGTATATGGGATAGAAAGGGTGGGAAAGGAAAGGGTGAGGAATGCAAGGGAGTAGAAAAGGGAGAGGAATGAGAGAAAAAGGGTGAGTATGGGATAGAAAGGGTGGGAAAGGAAAGGGTGAAGAATGGAAGGGAGTAGAAAAGGGAGAGGAATAAGAATGCAAGGGTGAGTATGGGATAGAAAGGGTGAAGAATGCAAGGGTGAGTATGGGATAGAAAGGGTGAAGAATGCAAGGGTGAGTATGGGATAGAAAGGGTGAAGAATGCAAGGGTGAGTATGGGATAGGAAGGGTGAAGAATGCAAGGGTGAGTATGGGATAGGAAGTGAAGAATGCAAGGGTGAGTATGGGATAGGAAGGGTGAAGAATGCAAGGGTGAGTATGGGATAGGAAGGGTGAAGAATGCAAGGGTGAGTATGGCATAGGAAGGGTGAAGAATGCAAGGGTGAGAATGGGATAGAAAGGGTGAAGAATGCAAGGGTGAGTATGGGATAGGAAGGGTGAAGAATGCAAGGGTGAGTATGGGATAGGAAGGGTGAAGAATGCAAGGGTGAGTATGGGATAGGAAGGGTGAAGAATGCAAGGGTGAGTATGGGATAGGAAGGGTGAAGAATGCAAGGGTGAGTATGGGATAGGAAGGGTGAAGAATGCAAGGGTGAGTATGGGATAGAAAGGGTGAAGAATGCAAGGGTGAGTATGGGATAGAAAGAGTGAAGAATGCAAGGGTGAGTATGGGATAGAAAGGGTGAAGAATGCAAGGGTGAGTATGGGATAGAAAGGGTGAAGAATGCAAGGGTGAGTATGGGATAGAAAGGGTGAAGAATGCAAGGGTGAGTATGGCATAGGAAGGGTGAAGAATGCAAGGGTGAGTATGGGATAGAAAGGGTGAAGAATGCAAGGGTGAGTATGGCATAGGGAGGGAGGGGTGTTGAAGGAATGGCAGGAAACAGTCTTGCAAGCCTTCCACCACACACTAATTAGTAAACACATATATATATCATTAGATGTACTTATTAGTGAATGAATAAATAATGAATGAAATGTATATCTCTTGCCCTGTATGGATAAAACAAACACACACACACACACACACCTCCTTCCTACATCTGCAAACACCATTCTTCCTGTCTCTCCTTGCTACACACACACACACACACACACACACACACACACACACACACATATGTTTCTGTTCCCTCCACACACACACACACACACACACACACACACACCTGCCAATCCAGCCCTCCCTTCCACACACCTGTCCTCCTATCTCTCCCTCCCACATCTATCTCTCTATCTCTCCCCACCTTCCACACATGTCTCCTCAGCTCTCCCTTCCACACACCTGTCCTCCTATCTCTCCCTCCCACACATCTGTCTCTATCTCTCCCCACCTTCCACACCTGTCACCCCAGCTCTCTCCCACACACCTGTTCATTGTACTCTCCATGTATTTCCCGGCGCGCATGTCGAAGAACATTATAGCGCCGACCCCCGTGCCGATAGTCAGGATTTCGCCGTGGAAGGATACCGACCGGATCCCACAGCCGGTGATGCGCGCGTTGACCTGGGGAGGGAGGAGAGGTTAGAAGGGCTTGGGGAGGAGGAGGAGGAGGAGGAGGAGAAGGTTGGAGAAGAGGAAGATAGGAAAACAAGAAGCATGCACACTCAGAAAGGAAGGAGGGAGGGAAGGAGGGTTGAAATGTCTGTGTGGAGCTCAGGGAAGGAGGAGGAAACATTGGAGAGAAGGATTGGGAAAGGAAAGGAAGGGTAAGTTATGAGAAGGGAAGGATGCAGTGCTGGGAGTTTTGGAGAGATTGGAGGTACATAGGAGGGAGAGTATGACAACCTAGCAACGTTGAACCACCCCCCTGGAAATTACTAGTGCCCCCAAGTTTAAGAACCACTGGTGTAGGGCAATGCAGAGTAGAGTCATTGGCTACGCACCACACAGCCCATACCTTCCTTCCTTCTAGGGCTCTGCTGCACCTACACACCCTTCCCTCACCTTCCTAACATGGTGCAAAGTCCGAGGGTCCAACAGGGTGGTGTGTGACTTGGATCCGATGGCGTAGAGCGAGGAGTCTTCTTTGCAGGTGAGACAGACATTCTCCATGGAGTGCGGCAACTTGCGGGACATCTTCTGCACGAACCGGTTGGCATCCCAGACGTGCACGTAGGCGTTGAGCGAGAGGGCGACCACCTCGGAGTAGCTAGGGTTGAAGATGACGGCGCGCACCTTCTCCGCCCCGTTGCACTTCTTGACGCGGACGGGACGGATTTGGTGGTAGTTTGGGAGTCCCCCCGCCTCGCCTGCCCTCTCGGAGTCGTCGTCCACCTGTGTGTGTGTAGATAGGTGTGAGGGAGTGTGGCTGGTATGGGGTATGGTGGAAGGGAGGTATGGAAGAAGGGACTGAAGGATTAGAGAGAGAAAGGAAGAAGGAAGGAAGGAAGAAAAGGTAAGTAAGTAAGAAGTGAAAGAAGAGAGAGAGAGAGTTGGAGGAAATTTGGAGGAAGGAAAGAAGGAAGAACAGAATAAAAGAAGGAAAGAGAACGGGAGGAAGGAAGGAAGGGAGGGAGAGAATAAACGGGAGAGAGAGAGAGAGAGAAAAAAAGTTGGAGGAAGGAAAGAATGAAAAAAAAAGGAAAGAAAGAGAAGGAAGGAAGGAAGGAAGGAAGGAAAAGAAAGAACAGAAAAAAATGGGAAAAAAACAGTAAAATCAAGCATATATTAAAAGGCAGAGAAACAAACTCTTACCACCACCACCACCACCACTACTACTACTACTACTACTACTACTGACCTTCCATAGCGCTAGGTGGGTGTCTCTGGAGCCTGATACAAGGAATTGGTCATCCAGCCAACACATATCAAATATCCAATCCTTGTGAGCTCTGTCCCCCACACACACCTGCAGGCAAGGAAGGGAAGGTAAGGTGAGGTAAGGGAAGGTAAGGGAAGGAAGGGGAGGGAAGGTTAGGTCAGGTAAGGGAGGGAGGGGAAGGAAGGAAGGGAAGGGAAGGTAAGGGAAGGGAGGGAAGAGAAGGTTAGCTAAGGAGGGGAAGGGAAGGAAAGGTTGGGTACATTGGGTATAACTGAAGGGATAAGGTTAGGTAAGGCAAGGCTGGGCAGGAAGTATGGAAGGGAGGGGCAGGGTAAGGTAAGGGAAGGGAGGGAAGAGAAGGTTAGCTAAGGAGGGGAAGGGAAGGAAAGGTTGGGTACATTGGGTATAGCTGAAGGGGTAAGGTTAGGTAAGGCAAGGCTGGGCAGGAAGTATGGAAGGGAGGGGCAGGGTAAGGAAAGAGAAGGGTAGAAGGACCTCCACAATGGGCAATTCACAGCAAGGGGCAAGGTTTGAGAGGGAGAGTAAGGGTGGCAAGGTTAGGTAAGGCAAGGCTGGGCAGGACCTATGGAAGGGAGGGGCAGGGTAAGGAAAGGGAAGGGTAGAAGGGTCTCCACAATGGGCAATTCATAGCAAGAGTGAATGGTAGGGAGGTAAAAGAGGAGGGAGGGAGAGGTTGGGGTATGACGAAGGGGTTGATGGTATGGCAGAGAGAGGTTGAGAGAATGAGGGAGAGGTTGACAGTACAGGAGGGAAGGGTTGAGAGAATGAGGAAGGGGTTGATGGTATGAGAGAGAGAGGTTGAGAAAATGAGGAAGGGGTTGAAGGTATTGATGGGAGAGATTGGAGGTATATTAGAGGAAGGGGTTGGACAGTAAGGGAGGGAGGGGTTGAGAGAAAGAGAAGGCTTGGAGGAATGGGAGGGAGAGGTTGGGTAAGGAAAGGTCAGAGGGCAGAGGGTACAGGGGCTTCAACATTGGGCATTTCGTAATAAGAGTTAAGGGCCGGTGTAACATCCAGGAGTGTCTATCAAGCCAACCTCCTTACTCTTCCATCCTTCCACACAACCTCTTACAAACACCCCAACCACCTAAACTTAAACATCTTCCCCCGTAACCTCTCCAAGTAAACAGAGATGGGAGCAATAGATCACTAGGGCATCCCCACACACACACACACACACACACACACACACACACACACACACGCGCACTCACAGGGTCCAGCGTGGGGAGTCTGTACACGGCGATATCGTTTGAGTTCAGCGCCCCGGTTGCCAACAGCGTCCGCGATGGGTTGATCTCGATGGAGTGAATCCCGCACTGCTGCTGCTCTGGGGGCCGGGCCTGCTCGGGGCTGCGCAGCGAGGGAATGACATCCATCTGCCTGGTGTTGACATCATATACCATCAGCTTATTGCACTTTGTCCCCATGGCTATCTGATGGTCACTGAGCCACTGGGAGCAGAACACCTGGGGAGGGGGGAGACATGGGTGAGATGGGGAGGTGAGGGAAGAGGTAGGGGAGGCAGGTAAAGGAAAGGAAGGGAGAGATTGATGGGGTGGATGAGGTGTAAGGAGGTTAGGTAAGGGAAAGGGAGGGAGAGGGAAGATGCAGGAAAAAGTGGATTGGTAGGTAGGGAGGTTAGGTAAGGTAAAAAGGGTGGGACAGGTGGGATAAAGGGAGGAGACAAGGGGTGAGAGGGAAGAGATAGGGAGGTTAGGTAAGGTAAAAAGGGTGGGACAGGTGGGATAAAGGGAGGAGACAAGAGGTGAGAGGGAAGAGATAGGGAGGTTAGGTAAGGGAAAGGATGAGGGGTTGAGAAATAAAGGGAGGAAAGAGGTAGGGAAAGGATGGGGTTAGGGATGTAAAACTTAACCTAACCTAACCTGACAAAACCCCAAACAGTCACTATAGGCCTTGACTCAGAAAATTCATATATGCTTTCTTACTAATGAGACTTTCTATACAACAAAGTGAGGTCATTCTTTGTTGATTTATACCATAAGGGGCTGGCTATCATGTGTTTGAAGATACCCTAAACTTAACCTAACCTAACAAAACCCCAAACAGTCACTATAGGTCTTGACTCAGAAAATTCATATATGCTTCCTTACTAATGAGACTTTCTATATAACAAAGTGAGGTCATTCTTTGTTGATTTATACCATAAGGTGCTGGCTATCATGTGTTTGAAGATACCCTAAACTTAACCTAACCTAACAAAACCCCAAACAGTCACTATAGGCCTTGACTCAGAAAATTCATATATGCTTTCTTACTAATGAGACTTTCTATACAACAAAGTGAGGTCATTCTTTGTTGATTTGTGCCATAAGGGGCTGGCTATCATGTGTTTGAAGATACCCTAAACTTAACCTAACCTAACCTAACAAAACCCCAAACAGTTACTATAGGTCTTGACTCAGAAAATTCATATATGCTTCCTTACTAATGAGACTTTCTATATAACAAAGTGAGGTCATTCTTTGTTGATTTGTGCCATAAGGTGCTGGCTATCATGTGTTTGAAGATACCCTAAACTTAACCTAACCTAACCTAACAAAACCCCAAATAGTTACTATAGGTCTTGACTCAGAAAATTCATATATGCTTCCTTACTAATGAGACTTTCTATACAACAAAGTGAGGTCATTCTTTGTTGATTTGTGCCATAAGGTGCTGGCTATCATGTGTTTGAAGATACCCTAAACTTAACCTAACCTAACCTAACAAAACCCCAAACAGTCACTATAGGTCTTGACTCAGAAAATTCATATATGCTTCCTTACTAATGAGACTTTCTATACAACAAAGTGAGGTCATTCTGTGTTGATTTATACCATAAGGTGCTGGCTATCATGTGTTTGAAGATACCCTAAACTTAACCTAACCTAACAAAACCCAAAACAGTCACTATAGGTCTTGACTCAGAAAATTCATATATGCTTCCTTAATAATGAGACTTTCTATAGAACAAAGTGAGGTCATTCTTTGTTGATTTATACCATAGGTGCTGGCTATCATGTGTTTGAAGATACCCTAATCTTAACCTAATCTAGCAAAACCCCAAACAGTCACTATAGGTCTTGACTCAGAAAATTCATATATGCTTCCTTACTAATGAGACTTTCTATACAACAAAGTGAGGTCATTCTTTGTTGATTTGTGCCATAAGGTGCTGGCTATCATGTGTTTGAAGATACCCTAAACTTAACCTAACCTAACCTAACAAAACCCCAAACAGTCACTATAGGTCTTGACTCAGATAACTTATATATGCTTCCTTACTAATGAGACTTTCTATACAACAAAGTGAGGTCATTCTTTGTTGATTTGTGCCATAAGGTGCTGGCTATCATGTGTTTGAAGATACCCTAAACTTAACCTAACCTAACCTAACAAAACCCCAAACAGTCACTATAGGTCTTGACTCAGAAAACTTATATATGCTTCCTTACTAATGAGACTTTCTATATAACAAAGTGAGGTCATTCTTTGTTGATTTGTGCCATAAGGTGCTGGCTATCATGTGTTTGAAGATACCCTAAACTTAACCTAACCTAACAAAACCCCACAAAGTCTCATTAGTAAGGAAGTTATATTGCTGCATATAGAAAGTCTTGACTCAGAAAATTCATCTATGCTTCCTTACTAATGAGACTTTCTATACAACAAAGTGAGGTCATTCTTTGTTGATTTGTGCCATAAGGTGCTGGCTATCATGTGTTTGAAGATACCCTAAACTTAACCTAACCTAACAAAACCCCAAACAGTCACTATAGGTCTTGACTCAGATAACTTATATATGCTTCCTTACTAATGAGACTTTCTATACAACAAAGTGAGGTCATTCTTTGTTGATTTGTGCCATAAGGTGCTGGCTATCATGTGTTTGAAGATACCCTAAACTTAACCTAACCTAACCTAACAAAACCCCAAACAGTCACTATAGGTCTTGACTCAGAAAACTTATATATGCTTCCTTACTAATGAGACTTTCTATATAACAAAGTGAGGTCATTCTTTGTTGATTTGTGCCATAAGGTGCTGGCTATCATGTGTTTGAAGATACCCTAAACTTAACCTAACCTAACCTGACAAAACCCCAAACAGTCACTATAGGTCTTGACTCAGAAAATTCATATATGCTTCCTTACTAATGAGACTTTCTATACAACAAAGTGAGGTCATTCTTTGTTGATTTGTGCCATAAGGTGCTGGCTATCATGTGTCTGAAGATACCCCAAACTTAACCTAATCTAGCAAAACCCCAAACAGTCACTATAGGCCTTGACTCAGCATCCAAAATGAACCTCCAACATCTGAAATTGACCTCCCTATTTTTCCCTTTTTAAAACTATATAGCTCTTGCATTTCGGTCACCCCTTCTACCCCCAACACCTCAAACACTTCTAACCCTCTTCCCCTCCCTCCTAGATCCCTTCCACCCACCTTGTTGATCCTGTTGAGTGGAATCGGACGCTCCTTGAACATCCCGGTGGTCAACATGTGCCTGGTGCCAAACTCCTCATTGATGTGCTGGTGTTCGAGGCGGCCGCACCCCCTCGATCGCGTCAACACGTAGTCGGCGAAGTTACGGCTGAGTGGTTGGTACCTCTGTGTGGGGGGGGAAGGGGGACGGAAGGTGAGATTATGCATACTGGTAAGATAGATAGATAGACAGAATAGAAGGAAGTAGAATAGATTAGAGGGTTAGTGAGGGATTATTCACACTGGATAGATAGATACAGGAGACAGAAAAGAAGAATAGAGGATAAATAGATAGATAGATAGACAGAAGAGAGAGAGAGAGAGAGAGAGAGAGAGAGAGAGAGAGAGAGAGAGAGAGAGAGAGAGAGAGAGAGAGAGAGAGAGAGAGAGAGAGAGAGAAAAACCACATCCAAATCAAATGACCCAAACACTTACATATGAAAACACACACACACACACACACACACACACACCTGTATAAAACTTTGCTTCCGCTTCAACAAAAACAGCGACGACGCGGATGAGGGCGCGGAGCCGGAGCACAGAGCGGAGGAGGCGTTGTTGTGTTGGTTGTTGTTGTTGTTGTTGGCGGAGGGGGGGTGGTTGTGTAGAGGCATGCCCCCCAGAGCTATGTACCCCCCCCCGTCCCTGGCACTCTCCTCCTCCTCGATATCATTCTCCTCCTCCTCCTCCTCATCCTCACTGTACAGCATGAACTCATCAATCTGAGGGGGAAGGGAGATTAGGGAGGGAGGGAAGGGAGATTAGAGAGGGAAGATTGGGGAGGGAGGAGATTGGGGAGAGAAGGGAGATTAGGGAGGAAGATTAGAGATAAGATTGGGGAGGGATGAGATTGAGGAGGGATGAGATTGGGGGAGAGATGAGATTAGGGAGGAGAAAAGAAGGGAGAACACAAGATTAGGGAGGGAAGAGAGATTGGGGAGGGATGAGCTAGGGGAGAGAAGGGAGATTAGGGAGGAAGATTTGGGAGAGATGATAGGGGAGATTAGGGAGATGAGATTAGGGAGGGATGAGATTGGGGGAGATGAGATTGGGGAGGGATGAGATTGGGGAGGGATGAGATAGGGGAGAGAAGGGAGATTAGGGATGAAGAGGAGAGAGAGATGAGAGTGGGGAGGGATGAGATTGGGGAGGGATGAAATTGGGGAGGGATGAGATTGGGGAGGGATGAGATAGGGAGGAAGATGATAGAGAGATGAGATTGGGGAGAGAAGGGAGATTAGGGATGAAGATTAGAGAGAGATGAGATTGAGGAGAGATGAGATTGGGGAGGGATGAGATTGGGGACAGATGAGGGAGATTAGGGATGAAGATTAGAGAGATGAGATTGGGGAGGGATGAGATTGGGGAGAGATGAGATTGGGGAGGGATGAGATTGGGGAGAGATGAAATTGGGGAGGGATGAGATTGGGGAGAGATGAGATTGGGGAGGGATGAGATTGGGGAGAGATGAGATTTGGGGAGATGAGATTGGGGAGGGAGGGAAGATTTGAGAGAGATGAGATTAGGGAGGGAGGGAAGATTGGGGAAAGATGAGATTGGGGAGGAGAAACGAAGGGAGAACAAAAGATTAAGGAGAGAAAGAGAGCTTAAGGAGATGAGATTAGGGAGAAATAGAAAGAAAAGGGAGGACATGAGATTAGGGAGATAAAGGAGGAGATTAGGGCAAGAGGAAGATATTAGAGAGAGAGAGAGAGAGAGAGAGAGAGAGAGAGAGAGAGAGAGAGAGAGAGAGAGAGAGAGAGAGAGAGAGAGAGAGACTGTGGAGGAAAAATGTGAGGAGTATCATTAAGTATACAATAACTAGGTAAACACACACACACACACACACACACACACACACACACCTTCTGCTCCACCTCTCCGTGTATGAGTGGAGCGCGGTGGTAGCCAACATTGCCCTGCCGTCCGCGAGTCTTCTTCCTGGCGACAAAGTGGGCCGGAACACACCCGACCGTGCGGATGGTGTGGGTGGTGGCCATGCTGTGGAGGGAGGAAGAGGTGGAGGGGGTGTTAGTGGGTGGAGGGAGGCAGCGGGGGTGGGGGGGTGGGGGGTTTAGATGGAATAGACAATGAAGAAATGAATATAGAATTGTACTGTTAACTAACCCACGCACGCCAAATGGAGTGTTCAAGGCCTTAGTGGATGATTTGACTAGGGTGAGGAAAAGATTAGGGAAAGGAAGATATTAGGGAGTGAAATATATAAGGGAAAGAGAAAAGTATAAAAAGAGATTAGGGAGAAGTTGGAAAGTTTTGTTTAGTGGGCGCAACATCTGTGGTCATATGCCGGAGAGAGACAGAAGGGGAAGGAATTATAGGAGAAGGGAAAGTTTCGTTTAGTCGGCGCAACATCTGTGGTCATATGCCGGAGAGAGAGACAGAAGGGGAAGGAATTATAGGAGAAGGGAAAGTTTTGTTTAGTGGGCGCAACATCTGTGGTCATATGCCGGAGAGAGAGACAGAAGGGGAAGGAATTATAGGAGAAGGGAAAGTTTTGTTTAGTCGGCACAACATCTGTGGTCATATGCCGGAGAGAGACAGAAGGGGAAGGAATTATAGGAGAAGGGAAAGTTTGGTTTAGTGGGTGCAACATCTGTGGTCATATGCCAGAGAGAGACAGAAGGGGAAGGAATTATAGGAGAAGGGAAAGTTTTGTTTAGTCGGCGCAACATCTGTGGTCATATGCCGGAGAGAAAGACAGAAGGGGAAGGAATTATAGGAGAAGGGAAAGTTTTGTTTAGTCGGCGCAACATCTGTGGTCATATGCCGGAGAGAAAGACAGAAGGGGAAGGAATTATAGAAGGGAAAGTTTGGTTTAGTCGGCGCAACATCTGTGGTCATATGCCGGAGAAAGATGGAAGTAGAAGGAATTATAGGAGAAGGGAACAGACCCCAGGAGACAGGACACAACCCCCGATTAATACCTGGTACCCATTCACTGCTGGGTGGACAGGGGCGTAGGGTATCGGAAAAGCCGCCCAAATTTTTCCACTCCGCCCGAGAATCGAACCCGGGCTCTCTCGGTTGAAAATGAAAAGGGAAAAAGAGATTAGGGAGAGGAAAATAAATTAGAGATAAGGGGTTTGGAGAGCTCACTGTTGTCCTGATGAGTTCCAGTACACATCAAGGTCTGACTGAGTGCACACAAACAGCATAATTATATTCTTGGTGATGCTTAAGTCTTGTGCAGCATACAGATGAGAAGCAAGGGAAGACTAACTGAATCCCTCTCACTTTTCACTCCTAATCCATGCTACTGTAGTGAGATGGCCTTGAGACACTACTGGGAACTTAAGTAGTGGGTCAGGACATTCTATATATGCTGTGAGGTAGGGTACTGTCTGTTAAGTAGTGGGTCAGGACATTCTATATATGCTATGAGGTAGGGTACTGTTTGTCATTTGAGTCAGTGGCTGATATTATAAGATACTTTCGATTCTTATATCAACTATTTCTAAAGGTCAAAGAGAGGATCAATTGGGTTCTAATGAGTGTTTTCTTAGGTTCACGGTACAGAAGAATGTGAGGTCATGTGAGGTGAGGAGATAGGGAGAAGAGGAGGAGGAGGAGGAGGAGGATGTAGGCAGAAGAAGGGAGAGGAGGAGGGTAGAAGGGAGAGGAATGGAGAGAGAGAGAGAGAGAGAGAGAGAGAGAGAGAGAGAGAGAGAGAGAGAGAGAGAGAGAGAGAGAGAGAGAGAGAAATAAAAAGAAGGAAAGAAGAAAAGGAGAAAACACTGAAAAAGGAAGGAAAGAAAAAAAGAGAAAAAAAATAGGAAGGTCAGGTCAAGGGAGGTCAAAACACACATGACCTCATAATTGCCCTAACACAGGTACACCAGAACAAAGGTAAGATGGGTCACCTAACCTCACATGACCTTACTAAATGACCCCAAAACATGAAAAACCACAAGAATTTCAACGCAAACAAAAACAAAGGAAAAATAAGGAAGAAAATCAGATATGGGAAATCAAAATATGGCCTGGCTGATGTGACACTTTATTTTTTTGCTAATTTCACCCTTATTTCTCTATTCTAATGGCTCATACTCACCTAAATTAACCTTAAAATATTGATCTATCTTTCTAATCACCCAAAATCCATGAGAATTTCCCCAAAAACTATAAAAAGCAAAAAATATACAGGAAAATTCAGTATGGAAATCTTATATGGTGTGACACAGGGGTGAGTTTTTGCTGATTTCAAACTTATTTCTTATTTCCTATGGCTCATACTCACCTAAATTAACCTTAAAAAATTTATCTATCTTTCTGAACACCCAAAATCCATGAGAATTTCCCCAAAAATTATAAAAAGCAAAAAATATACAGGAAAATTCAGTATGGAAATCTTATATGGTGTGACACAGGGCTGAGTTTTTGCTGATTTCAAACTTATTTCTTATTTCCTATGGGTCATACTAACCTAAATTAACCTTAAAATATTGATCTATCTTTCTAAACACCCAAAATACATGAGAGTTTCCCCCAAAATTATAAAAAGGCAAAAAATATACAGGAAAATTCAGTATGGAAATCTTAAATGGTGTGACACAGGGGCTGAGTTTTTGCTGATTTCAAACTTATTTCTTATTTCCTATGGGTCATACTAACCTAAATTAACCTTAAAATATTGATCTATCTTTCTAAACACCCAAAATCCATGAGAGTTTCCCCCAAAATTATAAAAAGCAAAAAACATACAGGAAAATTCAGTATGGAAATCTTATATGGTGTGACACAGGGGTGAGTTTTTGCTGATTTCAAACTTATTTCTTACTTCCTATGGCTCATACTAACCTAAATTAACCTTAAAATATTGATCTATCTTTCTAAACACCCAAAATCCATGAGAATTTCCCCCAAAATTATGAAAAGCAAAAAATATACAAGAAAATTCAGTATGGAAATCTTAAATGGTGTGACACAGGGCTGAGTTTTTGCGTATTTCAACCTTATTTCTTATTTCCTATGGGTCGTACTCACCTAAATTAACCTTAAAATATTGATCTATCTTTCTGAACACCCAAAATCCATGAGAGTTTCCCCCAAAATTATGAAAAGCAAAAAATATACAGGAAAATTCAGTATGGAAATCTTATATGGTGTGACACAGAGCTGAGTTTTTGCTGATTTCAACCTTATTTCTTATTTCCTGTGGGTCATACTAACCTAAATTAACCTTAAAATATTGATCTATCTTTCTAAACACCCATAATCCATGAGAATTTCCCCCAAAATTATGAAAAGCAAAAAATATACAGGAAAATTCAGTATGGAAATCTTATATGGTGTGACACAGGGCTGAGTTTTTGCTGATTTCAAACTTATTTCTTATTTCCTATGGGTCGTACTAACCTAAATTAACCTTAAAATATTGATCTCTCTTTCTAAACACCCATAATCCATGAGAGTTTCCCCCAAAATTATAAAAAGGCAAAAAATATACAGGATATTTCAGTATGGAAATCTTATATGGTGTGACACAGAGCTGAGTTTTTGCGTATTTCAAACTTATTTTTTATTTCCTATGGGTCGTACTAACCTAAATTAACCTTAAAATATTGATCTATCTTTCTAAACACCCAAAATCCATGAGAGTTTCCCCCAAAATTATAAAAAGGCAAAAAATATACAGGAAAATTCAGTATGGAAATCTTATATGGTGTGACACAGGGCTGAGTTTTTGCTATTTCAAACTTATTTCTTATTTCCTATGGGTCATACTCACCTAAATTAACCTTAAAATATTGATCTATCTTTCTAAACACCCAAAATCCATGAGAGTTTCCCCCAAAATTATAAAAAGCAAAAAATATACAGGAAAATTCAGTATGGAAATCTTACATGGTGTGACACAGGGCTGAGTTTTTGCTGATTTCAAACTTATTTCTTATTTCCTATGGGTGATACTTACCTTGAATTACCTTAAAGTATTGATCTATCTTCCCAAACACCTAAAATCTATA
Organism: Eriocheir sinensis; assembly: GCF_024679095.1. Taxonomy (NCBI): domain Eukaryota; kingdom Metazoa; phylum Arthropoda; class Malacostraca; order Decapoda; family Varunidae; genus Eriocheir; species Eriocheir sinensis. The sequence continues at coordinate 726,867 of NW_026110441.1, forward strand.
ACAATTCCACCACAAACAAATAATAAGCAAAAAATAAACTGGAAAATTACGTAGGTATGGGAACCTTGGTTATGGTGAGACACGGGGGTGGATTTTCGCTAATTTCAAACTTATTTCTTATTTCCTATGGGTCATACTTACCTTGAATTACCTTAAAGTATTGGTCTACCTTCCCAGACACCCAAAATCAATAACACTTTCCCCAAAACTAAAAAAAAAACGAAAAATAAACAAGAAAATTATATATGGGAACCTTGGTTTGGTGAGACACAGGGGTGGATTTTCGCGTATTTCATCCTTATTTCAAATTTCCTATGGGTCATACTTACCTTGAATTACCTTAAAGTATTGATCTACCTTCCCAGACACCCAAAATCAATAACACTTTCCCCCAAAACTAAAAAAAAACGAAAAATAAACAAGAAAATTATATATGGGAACCTTGTATGGTGAGACACGGGGGTGGATTTTCGCTGATTTCAAACTTATTTCTTATTTCCTATGGGTCATACTTACCTTGAATTACCTTAAAGTATTGGTCTATCTTCCCAGACACCCAAAATCAATAACACTTTCCCCAAAAACGAAAAAATACGAAAAATAAACAAGAAAATTATATATGGGAACCTTGTATGGTGAGACACGGGGGTGGATTTTCGCGTATTTCATCCTTATTTCAAATTTCCTATGGGTCATACTTACCTTGAATTACCTTAAAGTATTGATCTATCTTCCCAGACACCCAAAATCAATAACACTTTCCCCAAAACTAAAAAAAAACCGAAAAATAAACAAAAACTCACAAACGGAAAATCGGGATCACCTTGAACATTCTGACACGGGGTTGGTTTTTCGCGCTTATCTCCCTTATTTAAGTGTCCTAATGGCTGATACTTACCTTAAATTATCTTAAAGTAGTAATCTATCTCCCGGCGAGGTCTGCGGGGCCGGGGAGGCGAGGAAAGGGAGGAAAAAGGGGGAAATAAGGAGAGGCGGCAAGGCTTCCTGGCGCGTCAACAACAACAAGGAGTAAACATGGACGTTCTCACCCCGGGAACGTTTTTTGGGTGATTTTTAATATTTTCTTGATTTTTGACGTTATTTCTATGTTATTTGAGGGGTTAATTTGATTTTGTGGAGTGTATATTTTGTTTTTGTGTGTCTATAATTTTTGATGTACGTATATTTTTAATTTTCGTATTTTTGGGTGATTTTTTCGTATTTTCTTGATTTTTGACGTTATTTCCATGTTATTTGAGGGGTTATTTAGATTTTGTGGAGTGTATATTTTGTTTTTTGTGTGTCTATAATTTTTGATGTACGTATATTTTTAATTTTCGTATTTTTTGGGGTGATTTTTTTCGTATTTTCTTGATTTTTGACGTTATTTCTATGTTATTTGAGGGGTTATTTAGATTTTGTGGAGTGTATATTTTGTTTTTGTGTGTTTATGATTTTTGATGTACGTGTATTTTTAATTTTCGTATTTTTGGGTGATTTTTTCGTATTTTCTTGATTTTTGACGTTATTTCTATGTTATTTGAGGGGTTAATTTGATTTTGTTAAGTGTTTATTTTGTTTTTGTGTGTTTATGATTTTTGATGTACGTATATTTTTAATTTTCGTATTTTTTGGGGTGATTTTTCGTATTTTGTGGATTTTTGACGTTATTTCTATGTTATTTGAGGGGTTATTTAGATTTTGTGGAGTGTTTATTTTGTTTTTTGAGTGTTTAAAATTTTTGATGTACGTATATTTTAAATTTTCGTATTTTTTGGGGTGATTTTTCGTATTTTGTGGATTTTTGACGTTATTTCTGTGTTATTTGAGGGGTTATTTAGATTTTGTGGAGTGTATATTTTGTTTTTTGTGTGTCTATAATTTTTGATGTACGTGTATTTTTAATTTTCGTATTTTTTGGGTGATTTTTAATATTTTCTTGATTTTTGACGTTATTTCTATGTTATTTGAGGGGTTATTTAGATTTTGTGGAGTGTATATTTTGTTTTTTGTGTGTCTATAATTTTTGATGTACGTATATTTTTAATTTTCGTATTTTTTGGGTGATTTTTTTCGTATTTTGTGGATTTTTTACGTTATTTCTATGTTATTTGAGGGGTTATTTAGATTTTGTGGAGTGTATATTTTGTTTTTGTGTGTCTATAATTTTTGATGTACGTATATTTTTAATTTTCGTATTTTTTGGGTGATTTTTTTCGTATTTTGTGGATTTTTGACGTTATTTCTATGTTATTTGAGGGGTTATTTAGATTTTGTGAAGTGTATATTTTGTTTTTTGTGTGTTTATGATTTTTGATGTACGTATATTTTTAATTTTCGTATTCTTGGGTGATTTTTTCGTATTTTGTGGATTTTTTACGTTATTTCCATGTTATTTGAGGGGTTATTTAGATTTTGTTAAGTGTTTATTTTGTTTTTGTGTGTCTATAATTTTTGATGTACGTATATTTTTAATTTTCGTATTTTTTGGGTGATTTTTTCGTATTTTCTTGATTTTTGACGTTATTTCCATGTTATTTGAGGGGTTAATTTTATTTTGTGGAGTGATTTTGTGTTTTTCGTGTGTCTAAAAATTTTTATGTACGTATATTTTTAATTTTCGTATTTTTTGGGTGATTTTTTTCGTATTTTGTGGATTTTTGACGTTATTTTAATGTTATTTGAGAGTTTAATTTGATTTTGTTAAGTGTATATTTTGTTTTTGTGTGTCTATAATTTTTGATGTGCGTATATTCTTAATTTTCGTATTTTTGGGTGATTTTTTCGTATTTTCTTGTTTTTTGACGTTATTTCTATGTTATTTGAGGGGTTATTTAGATTTTGTGGAGTGTATATTTTGTTTTTGTGTGTCTATAATTTTTGATGTACGTATATTTTTGATTTTCGTATTTTTGGGTAATTTTTTCGTATTTTGTGGATTTTTGACGTTATTTCTATGTTATTTGAGGGGTTAATTTGATTTTGTGAAGTGTATATTTTGTTTTTGTGTGTTTATGATTTTTGATGTACGTGTATTTTTAATTTTCGTATTTTTGGGTGATTTTTTTCGTATTTATGTGGATTTTTGACGTTATTTCCATGTTATTTGAGGGGTTATTTAGATTTTGTGGAGTGTATATTTTGTTTTTGTGTGTCTATAATTTTTGATGTACGTGTATTTTTAATTTTCGTATTTTTTGGGGTGATTTTTCGTATTTTCTTGATTTTTGACGTTATTTTAATGTTATTTGAGGGGTTATTTAGATTTTGTGGAGTGTATATTTTGTTTTTTGTGTGTCTATAATTTTTGATGTACGTATATTTTAAATTTTCGTATTTTTGGGTGATTTTTAATATTTTCTTGATTTTTGACGTTATTTCTATGTTATTTGAGGGGTTATTTAGATTTTGTGGAGTGTATATTTTGTTTTTGTGTGTCTATAATTTTTGATGTACGTATATTTTAAATTTTCGTATTTTTGGGTGATTTTTTCGTATTTTCTTGATTTTTGACGTTATTTCCATGTTATTTGAGGGGTTATTTAGATTTTGTGGAGTGTATATTTTGTTTTTGTGTGTCTATAATTTTTGATGTACGTATATTTTTAATTTTCGTATTTTTGGGTGATTTTTAATATTTTCTTGATTTTTGACGTTATTTCCATGTTATTTGAGGGGTTATTTAGATTTTGTGGAGTGTATATTTTGTTTTTTGTGTGTCTATAATTTTTGATGTACGTATATTTTTAATTTTCGTATTTTTTGGGTGATTTTTTTCGTATTTTGTGGATTTTTGACGTTATTTTTGTTGTATAAGGATTTATTTGTGTGTATATTTTGTTTTTTATGTGTCTATAATTTTTGGTGTCGGTATATTTTTCATTTTCGTATTTTCTGTTATTTTTTTATAGTACGGTTTCGAATTTTCTGATTTTTGGGGTAAATTTCCATGTTTTTGCTCGACTGATTTTATTTTTCGTTATTTTCAAGTGATTTTTATTTGATTTCAGCTTCGCGTATTAAAAAAAAGGTGATTTCTCGGTTATTTCGTTATTTTTTTTTAACTTTTGGGGTAAATTTTCATGTTTTTGCTCGACTGATTTTATTTTTCGTTATTTTCAAGTGATTTTTTATTTGATTTCAGCTTCGCGTATTAAAAAAAAGGTGATTTCTCGGTTATTTCGTTATTTTTCTAACTTTTGGGGTAAATTTCCATGTTTTTTGCTGGGCTGATTTTATTTCTTCGTTATTTTCAAGTAATTTTTATTTGATTTCAGCTTCGCGTATTAAAAAAAAAGGTGATTTCTCGGTTATTTCGTTATTTTTTTTAATTTTGGGGTAAATTTCCATGTTTTCATTGGACTGTTTTTATTTCTTTATTATTTTCAAGTGATTTTTATTTGATTTCAGCTTCACGTATTAAAAAAAAGTGATTTCTCGGTTATTTCGTTATTTTTTTTAAATTTTGGGGTAAATTTCCATGTTTTTACTGGACTGTTTTTATTTCTTTGTTATTTTCAAGTGATTTTTATTTGATCATCACCTTCGAATGTTAAATAAAAAGTGATTTCTCGGTTA